>NW_024347791.1:30982982-31182891 GCF_902729225.1 Pteropus medius | reverse complement strand
TCTTTCATCTTTTCTTTCTCTGTTTGCATACATAGCAATGTATTTTTCCTTAAAGGGTGTTTAGGTAACATCTGAATAGCTACAATAATATTCATGGAATTTATATTTTGATGTTAAAACTATTTCTACCCATGATCTCTGGGTTTCAATATAGTTGGCAATGACACAGCTAAACACACTAAGATCAGGATCATCAGTAAATACAGAACTTGTTATGGCTCCTCCATTAGGAAAAATGGTGAACAAAATTAAAATCAGACAGCACACGCTTGCTCCTTCTGTGGCAAAACCAAGATGAAGTGAAGAGTTTGGAGATCTGTCACTGTGATTCTTGCATGAAAACAGTAGCTTGCAGTACCTGGACCTACATCATTTCTGCCATCACAGTAAAAGTTTGCCATCAGAATACTGAAAGAATTGAAAGACGAGTAGAAGTTCCACAATTGGAAACATTTCTAGCTTATAATAAATGTGTCGATTGATGTAATCAAAAAAACTATTTATACCCATTACATTTATTGTTTTTTTTTTTTGCTTTTTTTTTATACTAAAAGCTTTTATTTTATGTTATATTTTTTTAAGTTTTATTTGGGTAACATTGGTTAATACAAGTATATAATTAGGTGTACATTATCATTTGATATTTGTATATTATGCTTTATGTTTACCACCCAAAGTCCAGTTTCCTTCACCCTATCATATGTTTGATCCCCTTTATCCCTTCACCTCCCCTACCCCCTATATTTGACCCCCTTTACCCTGTCTACCTCCCCTCTTCTCCTCCACCCCACTAGTAACCACTATAGTCTACTAGTCTATAGTCCATGTCCACGAGTCTGTGTTTGTTTGTCTTGTTCATTTGTTGTTTTTAGGTTTCTATTCCACATATAAGTGATATCATGTGATTTTCAACTTTTTCTGTCTGGCTTATTTCGCTTAGCATGATTATCTCGAAGTCCATCCCAGTTGTCACAAATGGCAGTATTTTATCTCTTCTTATGGCTGAGTAATATTCCATTGTATAAATGTACCACACCTTCTTTAGGCAATCATCTATCGTAAGACACTTTGGTTGCTTCCATGTCCTGGCCACTGTGAATAATGCTGCTATGAACATCGGTGCACAAATGTCTTTTCAGATATGAGTTTTCAAGTCTTTTGGATAAATACCCAGTAGTGAGATTGCTGGATCATATGGTAGATCAATTCTTAGTTTTTTGAGATACCGCCATACTGTTTTCCAAAGCGGCTGTACCAATTTGCAGTCCCACCAGCAGTATATGAGTGTTCCTTTTCTCTGCATCCTCTCCAACATTTGTTATTACTTGTCCTGTTGATTATAGCTATTCTAACAGGTGTGAGATGGTATCTAATTGGGGTTTTGATTTGCATTTCCCTAATAACTAGTGATGTTGAGCATTTTTTCATATATTTGTTGGCCATTTGTATGTCCTCTAGGGAGAAGTGTCTGTTCAGGTCCTCTGCCCATTCTTTGATTGGATCATTTGTTTTTTTATTGTTATTGAGTCAAATGAATTCTTTGTATATTTCGGATATTAGACCCTTATCGGAGGCATTGCTTGCAAATATACTTTCCCATTCTGATGGTTGTCTCTTTATCTTGCTGACGATTTTTTTTTGCTGAGTAGAAGTTTTCTAGTTTGATAGTTTTTCTAGTTTGATAGTTAGAAGTTTTCTAGTTTGATAGAACTAGAAGTTTTCTAGTTCTATTCTTTTATTTTAGTTTCTATTTCCCTTACTTTTGAGGTCAAATTCATACAATCCTCTTTAAGTCCAAGGTCCTTGACTTAAGGTCCTATGTTTTCCTCTATGCATTTTATTGTTTCAGGTCTTTATTCAGGTCCTTAATCCATTTTGAGTTAATTTTGGTGTGTGATGATAGAAAACAGTCTAGTTTCATTCTTTTGCAGGTAGCTTTCCAGTTTTCCCAGCACCATTTATTGAAGAGATTTTCTTTTCTCCACTGTATGTTTTTGGCATTTTTGTTGAAAATTATTTGCCCATATAAATATGAGTTTACTTCTGGACTCTCAATTCTGTTCCACTGGTCCTGTGTCTGTTTTTCTGCCAATATCATGCTGTTTTGATTACTGTCACTTTGTAGTATAATTTGAAGTCGGGCCAAGTGATGCCTCCAGCCTTGTTCTTTTTTTTCAGAATGGTTTTGGCAACTTGGGCTTTTTGTGCTTTCATACAAATCTGATGATTTTTTGTTCTATTTCTTTAAAAAATGCCAATGGGATTTTGATGGAGATTGCATTAAATTTGTATAATGCATTAGGTAATATGATCTTTTTAACTATGTTGATTCTTCCAATCCAAGAACATGGAATATCTTTGTATTTCTTTGTATCGTCTTTGATTTCCTTTATTGGATCTTGTAGTTTTCATTATAGAGGTCCTTCACTTGTTTCATTAAATTTATTCCTAGATATTTAATCTTTTAGTTGAAATTGCAAAAGGAATTATTTTCTCCACATCTTTTTCTGACACTTCATTGTTATAGTATAGGAAAGCTATGGATTTTTGAACATTGATTTTGTATAAAGAGCCTTTACTGTTCTGCTTATTGTTTCTAGTAGTGTTCTTGTGACATCTTTAGGGTTTTCTGTATAGAGAATCATGTCATCTGCCATTAGTGACAGTTTGATTTCTTTGTTTTCTATTTGGATGCTTTTTATATCTTTCTCTTGTCTGATTGCACTCACTAGGACCTCAAATGTTATATTGAATAAGAGTGGTGATAGTGGACAGCCTTGCCGTGTTCTTGATCTTAGAGGGAAAGTTTTTAGTTTTTCACCATTAAGTATAATGTTGGCTGAGGGTTTGTCATAGATGGCCTTTATTATGTTAAGGTACTTTTCTTTTATATCAATTTTGTTAAGTGTTTTGATGATAAATGGATGCTGTATCTTGTTGAAGGCTTTTTGTGCATCTATTGATGTGATCGTATGATTTTTATATTTTAATTTGTTTATGTGGTGTATCACATTAATCGATTTGCATATGTCGAATCATCCCTGTGCCTATAGGATGAAGCCCACTTGATTGTGGTATATAATCTTTTTAATATGTTGCTGTATTTAGTTCACTAGTATCTTATTCAGAATTTTTGCATCTGTGTTCATGTGCTATATTGGTCTGTAGTTTTCTTTTTTTGTGTTATCCTTACCAGGTTTTGGTATCAGGATAATATTGGCCTCATAAAATGAGTTGGGAAGTATTGCCTCCTCTTCGATTTTTTAAAAGAGTTTGAGGAGTATAGGTATTAAATCTTCTTTGAATGTTTAGTAGGATTCACTGGTGAAGCCATATGGTCCTGGACTTTTACTTTTCGGTAGGTTTTTCATGATTGTTTTAATTTCCATACTGCTGATCACTCCATTTAAATTTTCCAGTTCTTTTTGATTCAGTCTAGGAAGGTTGTATTTTTCCAAATACTGGTCCATTTCTTCTAGAGTATTAAATTTGGTGTTAAAACCTTTTTTATAGTATTCTTGTATGATTCTTTTTATTTCTATGGTGTCTGTCATTATTTCACCTCTTTCATCTATTTGTGTCCTTTCTCTTTTTTCTTTAGTGAGTCTAGCCAGGAGTTTGTCAGTTGTATTAAACTTCTCAAAGAACCAGCTCTTCGTTGCATTTCTTTTTTCTTTTTTTTTTTTCAATTTCACTTATTTCTGCTCTAATTTTGATTATTCCTTTCTTTCTTCTCACTTTAGGCTTCATTTGATCTTCCTTTTCTAGTTTTTTTTTTTAAGATGAAGCATTAGATTGTTTATTCGAGCTCGTTCTTGTTTTTGGAGGTAGGCCTGTAATTATACGAACTTTTCTCTTATGACCACTTTTGCCGCGTCCCAAAAGTTTTGATATGTTGTACTATCATTATCATTAGTTTCTATATATCTCTTGATCTCTCTTTTTATTTCTTCCCTGACTCATAGCATGTTGTTTAATCTCCATGTATTTTGGTTCTCCTGCTTTCTTTTTGCAGTTGATTTCTAGTTTCAAAGCATTATGATCAGAGAATATGGTTGGTGTGATTTCAACTCTCTTATATTTGTCGAGGCTATCTCTGTGTCCCAGCATGCGGTTGATTCTTGAGAATGTTCCATGTGCACTAGAGAAGAATGTATAAGCAGCTGTTTTGGGAGGAAAGGCTCTGCAAATGTCAATTATATCCAGTTGATCTAATGTGTCACTTAAGGATATTATTTCCTTATTGATTTTCTGTTTGGATGATCTGTCCATATCCAATAGTGGGGTATTTAGGTTCCCTACTATGATAATGTTTTTCTCTGTTCCTCCTTTTAGTTCTGTTAGTCATTGCTTTACATATTTTGGGGCTCCCTGATTGGGAGTATAGATATTGATAAGTGTTATGTCTTCTTGGTGCATGATTCCCTTTATCATTTTGAAGTGTCTCTCAGCATCTTTCTTTACCTTTTTTTTATTTTGAAGTCTATTTCATCTGATATTAGTACCGCTACTCCCACTTTTCTCTGAATGCCATTTGCTTGGAATATCATTTTCCTCCCTTTCACTTTGAGTCTATATTTGTCTTTGGAGCTGAGATGTGTCTCCTGGAGACAGTTTGTGGTTGGGTTTTGTTTTTTGATTCATTCTGCAACTCCTTGCCTTTTTTATTGGTGAGGTCAGTCCATTTACATTTAGGGTGATTATTGAAATATGAGGTCTTCTTATAGTCATTTTATCTTTTGCTTTTTGGTAGCTTGGTGTTTCCATTGCTTCCTTGTCCTTGTTTCTGTTTTCTTTATTTTGGTTGGTTTTTGTGGATTTCCTCTCTGGTTCTTCTTGTTTTAAGTTATATACTTCAGTTCTGAATCTTTGGTGTATGGTTACCACTATGAATATGAAAAGGATAGTTATGTATATACAGCCAAATATGAAAAGGATAATTATATATATATACAGCCCGTTCATTTTCTTCTGCCTGTACCTTATCTCCATTCCCCTTTGTGAATTTGGATCTTTGAATCCTCCCCTTTTCAGTCATTGTTATCTCAATTTCTTCTTATCTATGCTGAAAGTTCATTGCTATCTTCTTATAACAATTCTCTTGTTATTTAAGTTTATAATGTCCTGTTCTTAGTAAAGGTTGCACTCCTCTGCTTCTATTTGCCTTATAGTCACTTTACTCCTAATTATGTATTTTTGTTGTCATTTGTTTTAGGTGAACTGACCCCTTTCTGTATGTCCTGTAGTGCAGGCCTCGTAGTGGAGAATTCCCTCAGTTTTTGTATATCTGGAAAGGTCTTAATTTCTCCTTCATATCTAAAGGAAAACTTAACTGGATACCTTATAGTTCCCTTCACTTAGTAGTTTAAATATTTGATTTCATTCTGGCTTGTAAGGTTTGTGCTGAGTAATGTCTTTACTTTTATAAGTTACTGTTTTTTTTCTCCCTGGCTGCCTTGAGAATTCTTTGTCATTGATTTTTAGTAACTTTAATACAATGTGTCTTGGTAAAGGCCTTTTTGGGTTGAGATAATTGGGTGTCCTGTTGACTTCTTGAATTCCATGCTCCAGCTCATTCCTTAGATTTGGAAAATTCTCATCCATTATTTGTCTGAAAATGTTTTCTAGTCCCTGCTTCTTCCCTCATCTTTAAGAATGCCCATTATTCTTATGTTTCCTCTCCTGATGATATCAGCCAGTTCTTGTATTTCTCTTTCTTTATTTATCATTCTTTGAGTTCTCTCTTCTTCCTTCTGATTTATTTCTAGATTTCTGTCTTTGATTTCACCGATCCTTTCCTCTATTTGGTCGACTCTATTTCCCAAGCTCGCTATTTCATTTTTCAACTCTTGCAGTGTGTTTATCTCCAGAAGATCTATTCTGTTCTTTTTGAAGGTTTCAATCTTCTTGTTCTGCTCATCTAGTTGTTTTTTTAATTCCTGAAATTGTTGATATGACTCATTTCAGAACTCATTGAGTTCTTTCAGAAGTAATATTCTGAAGTCTCTGTCATTTAAATTGCATATTTCTATGTCTGTAAGCTTATTTTCTGGAGATTTTTCTCTTTCTTTCTGAGATGCCTTGTCACCTCGGTTGTTCATGGTGTTTAATGGACTATTTCTTCACCTGGGCATTAATGGAAGTGTATTCTGCTGTTTTTCCAGAAAGAAGGTTTATAATATAAAGGTCTCTCTGTTGCAAAAAAGGCACTTTTTTTTTTTTTTTTTTCCAGTAGGTGGCGTCTAAGCTCTTGGATCCCTGCTTTATATAAATCCTTAAAACACCTTTTACAAAGATTTTCTTGTAGATATTTAATCACGCTCGCTACCTTCAGTTTCAGTTCCTGTCAGTGTCAGAGACAGTCTCAGCAGCATTTGCTCGAATTCCCCGGGGGCTCCGCGGTGATCTATCTCAGAGGGTATAGGGAGAGAGGCCCTCTGGGTTGGGAGTTGAGGGCTGCGGCTCAGCCTCAGTTTTGCAACCGGGGCCAGTAAAAATCAACTATTGTTTCTCTATGGTCCTGTCCCACTTCTCTGTCTTCTTCCCTGATGACTGGGCCCTTCTGCCCAGCTTGGGCGGCTCACAGCAGTCCCAGGCCGGGCTCTTCAGGGAAGTTCCTGCACCTTCACCCTTTCCCCACCTCCTGCAAGGAGCTCCAGTGGCTGTGAGAGGCAGCTTCTTTATTTCTCCCAGTCTACCGCCCAACACTTAGGGTTCTGACCTGTGATAGCTCTTATGCACAGATCCCACACTCAATCGTACTGTTGTGCAGTTTGGGTGGTTTTTGTTGAGTTTTAAATGTTCAGCTCATTGTTTCAAGGGGAGAGATCTGGGGATGTCTCTCACTCTGCCCTGTTTCCACCCTAATCCACTTTTATTGTTTATATGTCCTTATTTGTAAAGTGTCTCTTCTAAGCAGCATATATATTATTTTGCATGATTTGTGTGCACGTAATCTCAAAGTTGTCTTTTAATTTAAGCAATTAGTCTATTTGTATTATTTGAAAACTTATACCCTTCATTTTAGTATGTGTTTGCTATTGAAACTACCTGTATTATGTTTCTTTTCCTCTGTTTTTTCTCTATTTTGTCTTCTTGAAGATTAATCAAATAATTTATTGCAATTTATGTCTTTTGGCATACATAGTAACTATAAGACAAATGCCATGCATTATGTTCAAAACATTTGTAGTTGATGTTTTGTAGTTGATGTACCACATAAAGAGTGAGGGCGATCACTTTACTCCAATCAAGGATTGAGCTAAAGGGTTGATAACTTACAGTCTAGGTATGGTTGTGTTTACTTCATTCTTCCCAACTGATAACCTAATGTGTTCTCTTAGTCTCAACCTCCAAAAGGATCTCTACCCCAATTCTTATCTTCTCAACAAAAAAGAAGCAAAATTACAACTTTACTTTTCAGAACATTTTTAACTTTTTACTGTCCTGCTTTACACAGCATTTTATTTTAATAGTGTCTCGAGGGGAAGACTAACATGCATGAATCTGAATTATACACACTCTGATCCAGCATTTCCTCTGATATATTTGCCACTCAAGGTTCTGACTTTGTCTCACCATTTTATGAGACCACCATAATCTCAGAAACATTAGTCTTTTCAAGTACCTCCTTCAGCCTTTTTGATATGCCAAGTGTAGGGTGTCAATTCATCTTAGTTCACTGAAGATTTTCTTGTTATTAGCACTGCAAATTCCACATCTTGAGTTTGGGACAAACAAAAATGATTTACCTTTTTGGGAAGTAAATATTTTACTAATAATAATGAATAAATTTTACTTAACTTTTAACCCTGACATTCAAATTGCTACAGATATGGCTAAATGCACAATAAAATAACCGCAAAATAACTGACATCAGACCCTGAGTTGTTTACAACATGTTTCAAACAGCAAGAAATATGCTTAAGAAAAGAGAAAAGCCGAATTAAGTAGCATAGTGAGAGAAAGTGGAGGATGGAGTTGAAGCTGATTATATTCTATTGTGGAAAATGAATATATTCAGTGGTTGAAACAATTTAAATAGCTAATTGACCTTGCTTGGTTTGAAGTTCCAGAAATAAAGAAGGTGTATTAGTTTGCTGAGACTGCTAAAACAAAATACCACAGACTGAGTAGTTTAAAAGTCAAAAATGTATTGTCTCACAGTTTTGGAGACTAGAGGTCCAAAATCAAGATTTCAGCAAGATTGGTTCCTATAAAAGATTGCAAGGCTCTTTTCCTGGCTTCTCTTCTTGCTTGTAGATAGCCATCTTCTCTTGTGTCTCTTCACATCAGCTTCCTTCTATACATGTCTTTTTCTGTGTCTTAATTTCCCCCTTTTAAAGATATTTGTTATATTGAATCAGTGCCGATTCTCGTGACCCCATTTTAACCAATTACATCTGCAATGACTTGATTTCCAAATAAGTTCACATTCTAAGGTAATGAATATTAGGACTTAAACATGTGCATTTGGTGGGGGCACAATTCAACCCATTACAGGTGGCAATTCAATATATGACCTTTGAGGAAGGAGTGAGATAATGATGTGCTAGGAAAAAGGTAGTTTGGGGGGATAAATTATATCTATAATTGACAGATAAATATGAATCACCTGTGTACTCACTTTTTAACTTTCTAGAAAGTTTCAAGTTTGTGAAGTATTTAACCAGCATATTAATTGAGACTGAAAATATGTAGGAAATTTTTCCAAATACAAATACATTTATTTCAAATCTTTGTATCATACTAAGCAATGGAAGTATATAAGCCATAGTAAATTGGTTGACACAAAATGCTCTCTTCTAAATCATGAGAAAGTGTTTATATACAATTGCCCCTCTTTTAATACTATAGTTGCTATTTTAAATTAATAAATTTTGAAGCCATTAAAATATTCACTTAGCTTTTAAAGTTCTTAATTGTATTTTATAGTGAATATGTCAAATTTCTAGAGCATTTTAAGATAGTTTAGGGGGCTATGGCTTATTATATTATATGATATGAAAAAGATTATGAAAAATTGTTATTTGAAAAATACTGTTTGACTTTGATTCACTAATTTTTCAACTTAAAAAAAAAGCTTGACATTACTTAATATGTAACAGATTTTTAGGCGATTATTTACTTTCAAGATAATTTATTCAAAATTACATTTTCTACTCACCTTTCAATTTGTTAATATAGGAAATACCTTTTTCTAAAATTATAAAATCTCTTTTAGCTTGCTAAAAGCAGTTTTAAAATAGAGAACAGTACAACACTGTACAATTTCTTATATTTTAAATATGAAAAAATTGTTTTTAGTTTTATGAAGAAGGAGACAGACATGTAAACTTTACTTTTCTTCTCTATAAACATTCCTGATTAGATTTTACTAATCAGAGAACTTACCACTTGTTTTGAGAAAACCTAATTTAATATTTGACCTTCCACACAAATTTCAGGCACTTAAGCTTAAATCCATTAACACTCCATCTCTGTACTGACTGCCAAATTTGCTATCATACCATATGTCCAACATACCATTTGCATTTGAACTGAGAAATGTAAATGATGTTTTAATTTCATGTGCTGAAGAATAAGGTAGATGGCAGAAAGAAAAAGCAATATACATTCAATAGTCTTCTCATTTGTGTTATTCTTTCAGTCATGACACTTTGCTGAAGAAAGGCTATATCCTCTAGAACTATTAATAAATAATCTCTAAAAAATATTAGGTTTAGAAAGAATTAGGAGTATGTCATAATACTCTTATGAGAGATTAGCTGTAAAGCCATTTTAAATTGAGCATTGACTATCCATTTTCACTAAGATGAATATTATGATTAGATGATAACACATTCCATTTGGTGATTTGATACTTCACATATAAAAAATTGACAACATATACTCAAGGTGCTTTTGAAAAATGAAACACCTTTTAGTAATTCTTCAAATACTTTATATTTACAAAAACTTAAAAAATAAAATTCAACATATTCTACAAAGATACTAAAGAAAAATCCAGAATATGAGTTATGTTTCTGTTAAAATGACAAATAACCCTTGACATAATCAAATGGTGATTATTCAGCATTTGTTTTCTAAATAAGTATTGAACCAAAAACTTATGTACTTTTGTACCTTATTTTAAAATATATGTTATATGTAATATAATATATAATATGTAGTGATTGCATATGTATATGATTATTTATATGTTAAAATTCAGTTTGAAATTAAAAGGCATTGAAAATAAAAACATATGCCATAGTTCACAAATATAGTTCAACTATTTGAACAGAAATATACTGTAGGTTAGTATAGGACTGATCCAGTAGGGCAATAAAAGATATATAAAGAACGAGAAAACTATAAAATAATGTTTGGTACCATATATATGCTTTCTAAATTAATATGATAAACAGTATGACTTTTTAAAGACTGTAAAGTGAAAAATGTGTGGAATATTAGTGCAAATTATAATTCTGCACTGAAAAAATATGTCTTTTTGTTCTTAGAGTTAACAGTTGATCTTTATTTTCAATAAAGCAACTGACAGAAAATTATCAGAAGATAGTTGATATGAATACAGGCTATTACAATTTACTGTGACATTTATTTTCAGCAGATAAAATAGAAAAAAGTTAAACAGTTATGCTATCTGTACTATGTGTCAATAATAAATAACTGGATATCTTGAAATATACAAAGCTTTAACTAGATTTTAAATTAGTGTCATACGATCTTCAGCTATATATTTACAAAAAGATAAGGCTTAGACTCACATAACTTTAACTTTAAAATGTACCATGGCAATAATTTAAATCCAGCCTTTCATTTTGTGGAGGTGGATACTGAAGTGTACCAAGATTAAATGGCTTGCTGATAGCTTCACAGAGGACAAACTGGGATCAAAATTTAGGTAATTTGACTGACAAATCAAGAAGTTGCACTAAGTTGCCTTTCTCTAACCATGTAAAATTCACTGAAAAAAAGGAGTTTTCATGTGTGTATCACCAAAAACAGAATGTAATGATCTGCATCATAATTGCAAATATATAGCTCAATTTCATGACAAATAAATCTATTTGTGATGGAGAAATGTTATCTCCATTCACATATATTCCTATTATTTTTCCTTTCCATTCCTTCCCTTCCATTCCTTTCCTTTTCCTTCCTTCCTTCCTTCCTTCCTTCCTTCTTCCTTCCTTTTCCTTCCTTCCTTCCTTCCTTTTCCTTCCTTCCTTCCTTCCTTCCTTCCACTAACAGATTCTACTCATCACCATATCTTCTTAGTTCAAGCTCTTCCTTGATTTCTGTATAAAAATATAGTTATAGCTATTTACTACATTTCTCAGACCATGACAGCAACATGCATGTTTGTGACTCAGTTAGACTCAATAGAATATGACTGGAAATGTTGTTTGCCACTTCCTCACCACCTCATTATTGACAGAGCTCCTTGCACTAAGCTTGCTTTTTCTCTTCCTTCCTTTTGGCTCGAAATGGCATTGGTCTGAAAGCAAATCATGGCTGGTAATCAACTATCTCTTCTATTATTGGAATATTTTTGGTGTGTGGCATATAGTAGTTTTCAAACATATGATAAATACTCATACTTTTATTCAAGGTTTCTGAATCAATAATTGAATTTGATAGAATCATTTAAAGGATATAGGAATTGAAAACTCGATTAAAAGTTTATATCTAAATATTTTCTCCAGCGTTTTCCCTGGGTATTACTAACAGAAACATAGTGAGATTTCAGTATTATCAAAATGCCCACATGACTTAGACAATTTTACATTTAATTTTTATGGTGTGTTGATTCTCATAAATAGATTTACTTACAAAAGACCTTTTTGAACATATGTGTATATTTACTGGCATTATTTTGGAGGTTAAAGATATATGTTACCGTAATCTACCAATATTTACCTAGCAAAGAGTAAGATTAGTATATTTTTTGAGAAAAATGAAAAAAATAAGAAAAGTCAGGATATAGTCCTAGGTCAGAAATAGACAAAAATAACCATAGAGCTTTACATAACATTAGGAACTTTACATAACATTACCTAAAAATACCTTTCTAAGTCTTAATATATGTCAAATATCATTTTAAACAAAATATATGCATTAATTAGTTTATTTAATTTTTATAATATGCCTATCACTTATTATGCTATTATCATTACTATTATTATTGATTTATGGGTAAGGATATTAACATCCAAGGTATGAACCTAGTAAATATTAGCACTGGAATTCAAATCTAGACAATCGAACTTCAGATCATCTACTTTTTGCCACCATCCTATAAGGCCTCCCATAATGTTATGGAGCATTTGAGACATTAGTAATTATGCATCTGTGATTGAGAAATCAAGGAAGAACATATTTTGAGAACAAGGTTACCAGAGAAAAATGCGTCCAAATTCAGACCATCTGGATCAATATTTTACACATAAAAAAATGATGTAATTATGCTAATTTTCAATAGTGCTTTCTCTGACTCGATGAATCACAGGAATAATTCTAGAAACCAAATATTAGAAGTAAATAGATCATAAAATTTCACAGGTCAGATCTTGTGTTGACTAGAATTTTTGTGTTTTCTCGATTTTTTTTTTTTCTCCTGAGACAGCCAGCAAAACTGAGCACTAATCTATGTCATCATGTGAATTTTTCCTGTCGGCTTCGAGGAAGTTTTCCAACACTGAATATTTTGTCAAATCAAGTATTGCTGAGTACTTAGAGTCTTTGCCTTTCTATATGCAAAAATATATATATCTTGTGGATCCAAATGATAACCAATAAACACTTGTATTTTAGAAAATTAATATAATAAAAATACTTTTTAAAATACATAGCGAGAGTCATTCTTCACGTGTTTTCTTTTACATCCACCCAACAACCTTGAAAATAAATCCCCACCATCAAGAAAAAATATAATCTAATAGATGTGCAAATTACAAAAAAAATAATAATAAAGCATTAATTTAGGAAATCCAGAGGTCAGAAGGCAAATGTTGAGTATAAAAGGAATGAAGCAGCAACCAGTCTCAAGTTTTCAAATTGAACAACTGGCATTCCTGCATGGACAGATCACTTTTAGAGTCCTGTGCCTTTGATTTTCAGAGTTAAAGAATATTATTCAAAGCAGAGGCAGTAAAAACAGTTCTAATTAACCAAGTGATTTCCAATTGTACCTCAGCATTAGGAGCAGTAGTAGAAATGTATATCTCAGCATTATAGATTAAACTCGATCAACACATTTTGCTAAAATACCTTAAATTAAAATAAACTAAAAGTATCTTTAACTATTTGCTAAAATATCTTAAAACTGAAAGTAGTTTCAGGGAAGTAGCCCAGTGCTGCATGGATACAGTTAGATGCTTAACCAGCATCACAGAGAACCTTGCCCTGTCTTCTCATTCTCCATGTATGACCTGAATCACTAAGTTTAGACATGCTCATCCATGTGTATGACCTTCCTGCTAAGACAAAATGGAAAGAAAAACACTCAGTAAAGGTTTCAGCTTAATCAGTCATACTTTGGAAAGCTAGCCAACGTGTACACACATCATCCATCTGGGCAAAAGGCTTTACAGCTTTTAGACATTAAATGACTCACTCTGCAAAGCTCTTTTCAGACTAATGGTGGCTTTAATTTCTCTATTAGATGAACTGGAATATTAGGGAGGCAAATCTTTGTTATTATGCTCCTAGAGAATGAACTCTCCCAAAGCATAAATGAGTAAAATAGCTGATAAAACCTTGAAAAATGCAAGGTTAAAATTGTGTTTATCTGTGCCATGCCATCTGTATCCCCTAACAGCTTGAATAGGAAGGATTTGTTCCTTAAGCATTATTACTTTTGCTAAAAATTGTCCTTGTTTTTCACTACCCTGAGGAAATAAATGACATTGTAAAAATGAGACTGCACTTATTATAACCTAACCTTATGGACCACTTTTTCAAAAGTAATTTGGTCATTTGACATCATATACCTCCCAGTGAGAATAAATTGAAATAATGTGAGGGTTTTTTTGTTTGTTTTCAAGTTCAACTTGCCCTTTATGTTAGCTTTCCTTTCACATTTCTTTTCATACAGTTGTTTATCATAATCGGTTTATATTAAATAAACCTCTTCCCAAAATATTCCTGATCTTATTTGTTAACTTTAATATTTTACTATTTTATTAATATATTGTGTTAGAAATCAACATAGTGTTTTCTCTTAAGGGGTACTAACTAGAAGAGGATTGAAGGGAACTTCTGCCTGCTAGTGAAATTCTACTTTTTGGTGTTGGCGCTGATTATGCAATTGAGTTTTACCATGCATAAATTCACCAAGGTCTCTACTTAAGATTTGTTACCTTTACTCTGTAAATGTTAGATTTAAATAAGATTTAGTAACATCCAGAACATCAATTTAATAAAATATAATAGAAATTGGCAACAGGTACATTTTCCAAGGAAGGTAGAAATATTACTTCTAAAATTTGCTTTTTAAAAAAATTGCAAGGCGCTACACCATCTTAGTTATTTTCAACTAAATAAAATATAAGAAGAGAAATTATTGAAAACTGTATTTTTTACTTCTCAAAATAAGCAGTCATAATGTTCTCTGGATGCTATGATTAGACACTTAGCAGCTATACTTACACAGGATAATGCAGAACAAATACAAAAAGTTTACATCTCCCATGAATGCTTACACAGTCTTAAAAAAAAGTAAAAGTAGTGTCATTGAATGCATATCTAGGTTGGTAATGAAGCATACCTGCTATGATCAGAGTTTATTTGTGGTGCATTATGTACAATTTAGTTTTCAAATTTCTATAACATGAGAAATTGTGAAAGATGTAATTTCACCTTTTTACCTTTTACCTTGACTATAGATTCTTTCTTTATTAGGTACATGAGTAAGATGTGCCTATGAGTTAATGAATTAAATCTCCCAAATTATCATGGTTTCCTTCATGTGACTGATTACCTGGAGTGCTTGTTAAAAATATGTGTGAATTTCTGAGACTCATCACAGTCTTATAAAACAGTATCTTCAAGAAATAAGAAAAAAGCCACAGAATATATAATAAGAATTTTAAATATTGTTTCAGTAAGGAAAATTAGAGAAAAACTGGTTTAGATTTTCATGTTCTAAATATCTCTTACTAATACTACAGGAGAAAGAAAAATTCAAATCAAGAATTTGTCCATCGCAAAGATATTTTGAAGCTGAGTAAGTCTCCCTGGAAGGGCAAGATATATAATAGTCTGCACACACACGTGCATAATTGTTGATCCTTTGAAGACTGGGTACTATCAAGAGCAATCCATGGGGAGGTTTTATTAGCTGTAGATATATTTGGTAAATAAATAATTTCTATTAGTGAAGTAATGAGTCCAAGTGAAAGAATGAAACATACACAATGTGATTAAAAAGTTCCAAATTAGCCTGCCTATTATTAAAAGAGTAAATAAAATTGATAGAACCTTAACTAAAATCTGCTGCAAAATACATAATATAAAATAAATAACAAATTATAGAAGTTGGAGTCAAGGAAGAAAACAAGGAAAAAGTGTATAGGTTCCAATTTCCCTGCATTTCATAATGCGATAATTAGTAATGTCTACTAAAGTATAAGTATTCTTTCTCTTCCCAGGCACATAGAATTGTACTCTCTTGTTTTAACAATAATGTGAGAAAAGCCCTTCCTCACCCATCACCCATGTGCTGACTCATGCTATATATAACTAAAAGACAAACTTTTTTTTTAATTAACTGTAACTTTATGTTCACTAGTACTACAGAATAACCTAGTCTAGACTTAGTCATATATGTAACCAAAGTCAAACAATATTGTCTGTTTAATACTGTCTAATGTTCAAGAACCAGAATTTTAGCAGATATATTACACTAAGCTATAAATGTAATTTAAAAAGTAAACTAAAAATAATGGTATAACTAACAAAAAATTTTAAAGTGTAATAGGTCAATTGAGATGCTTTTCTATGTGTACACATTTATATGGTTGATTGAAAGGCCCCCAACTTGTTCACAGCTCTCTCCCTATGTTTACATGTTTAGACAATAACCTTTCACACTGACTCTGTTCTTAACCACATAATACACTTTGGTCAACAGCACTGTTGAAAATGTGAAACAGACCAGTGAAAATGCCTGGGTGTTGGAGCTTAATGTTTTCTTTTAATTGCTCTTGAAAATCTGATAACATGTTTACAAGCCAGGATACCACTGTGGTTGGTGAAGGACATGTGTTCTTAGTTCCTGCTGTTGCTCCAGTTAACAGGCAACTGACTGTGAGACACTAAAGTGAAGCCACCAGGATCAATGGTCCAAAACAATTTATGAACTGATTACAGATGTCTGAGCGATCTCATCTAGGCCAGATATATCCCAGAAAATCTACCCTTTAACCCATTTCCCATTTAGGAAAAAAAAAAAAATGTAGCTTGCTGCCATTATTGATTTAATTTTAAATAAACATGCTCTTTGAGGCTGAAACAAATCTGATTGGTTTTCAATGTGAAAATCAAACATAAAAACTTTTCTTGGGGGTATTTCTAAACAGAATTTTTCTCTAATCCTAATGTAACAGAAATGTATACATAAATTGGATTCATTAGACAAATCTTCAGCTAACAACTATTTGAGAACAATGTTAACATCACACATAGGAATGCTACACTTTCTAAGAATTGACATTTACTATATTTTGTAAATTGAAATACCACTACTAAAAACAGAATACTATAAATAGAATGATGTCATCTATTTCTAAAGACTATCGATATACTAGAGTGATGCAAAAATAATAATAAAAGTGAGATATTTCATGGCAAACTTTGGAGTAAGGTTAGGACCATAATCCTCAAGTTATCCCAGCATGAATACTGCATCCATAAGCACCACTGATGAGTGTTCTCAGGGCAAACGGGAAATGGGTTAAATCATGAGGTGAATAAGTGGTTGTTTTAAGCCAACTGACTTTTGGGGATAATTGGTTACAACAGGAAAAACTAACCATTACAGATATTTGTAGCAAAGTGATATAGCACTCATCACCCATTCTACATTTGCTAAATGACAGTAACTACTGCACCTATCAAAAATGAGGTAAAAGGTTCAAGCTGTTATCAGTTCCATGCAGTATTTAAACACACTTACTTTGGCAAGTTTGGTACTCTCTCTTTGTTCTCTGGCTTTATTCTGGATAAGTTTTACAGGAAAAATGTGTGCTGCTCTTAACACAACTGTTTTGTATGTTGAGCCATTGTTATCTTGCCAGCCAGGTGCAAAGGCAGCTTAGCTACTGAGGTATGGAGTGTTCTGAGGACATTCTAGACAATAGATTAGTTCCTTTTTCAATCTCATATTCTTTTGCTTTTTTTGTTGAATATTTCCAATCCTAAATAAATCTTTTAAGTACTTCATGAAATATTATTTAAGTGCTGATCCAGGTAGTGGTGGAGCCTGGAAAGCACCATAGAAATTGTTAGGAGGGGCCATGTCAAAACAAAAGAACGGTGAATCGTCTTATGTAATTGCAAAAAAAAGTACAAAACTGTCATATACAGGACCTTGGAAGACAGAAAATGAGCTATACATAAACTTGGTAAGATTATTTACAATCCAAATGTACAATCCAAATGTCTGTTGGAGTTTAACTACCTATGGTAAGGTATGAAAAAAGAGAGATAAACTAGATAAAGAACTGTTAGACTCACAAACAAAATTTAGAGGTAATATAATTTAGAAGAGCCAGGACTTCCTGTATTGTAAAATAAACATGCTTTTTTATCTCCTAGCTTCTGAGCCAGTAAAAAGAAAAAAATTCTGAAAGTCAAACAAGACCTAGAGAAAAGATCAAATCAGTGTTATGGTTACAAAAATATCTTTAGGACTTCTGAACTATTTTAGGGGGTAGCTAATACGCATCCTCAAATAGATAAAAGCGTTTCTAAAAATAATAAGGACACGGTCCCACAGAAGACTAATCTAAAAGTAGCAGTGACTATGTTACAGAGAAGCATGTCTTGGAAAAAACTGCATATGTGGCTGTGATCAAATGGAGTGCATTATAAATGATAAATAGAAAGAACACAGCATTCTCTGGGTCGTTGTGTTTCCAAGCTAAAGGGCTACCAACTTGGATTTAATGGGAGTAAATTTGCTCATATTGCAAAAAGGCCTCTGGGAAATTTCAGTTGTCAGGAAGCTGGTCGTAAAACTACTTAGGTGTAAACTGAGACTGCAGTGTTATGAAAAAGAGAGACCATCTCAGAGGATGGATTACAGCACTATTACTAACTATATAAATTAAGTAATAAGACCAATTGGGTAGTGATTATAGGAGTACAGATTAGAGATGAGTGACTTGGTCTATAGAGGTATACTGTTATTTACCATTTGTCCCCAGGTCCATTTGCCACCCTCATATACCCTACTCTGGGGCATAAGACATTGGCCCATTCAGATTGCATCATACAGGCTTCACTGCTTGTTTTCTTCCAGTTGTGTTTAATCAAAAAGACCTCAGCGTGGTAAAGAAGAACACAAAGAGAGAACAGTAAATTTCTGTCTTCCGTCTGTTCCCTCCCTGCTTTAGTACAGAGGGTTCAGTGGCTGCAGTTCCTGCTTGGGGGCCCTTCTTTCTAGAGTCCAGCTCTCACTGGGTTTCAGAGCATTTTTTCCTCTTGACAATTCAAGTCTAGGTTTGTTAATAACAACCTGCTCTTGCTGGTTCTGCGTGCCCCAATATACCTTAGAGTCTTCTTTAATTCTATTTAACTCTTTGAAATTGTTCCTTTATTCTCTCAATTTTTAACATGTTTAAGTGGATTTCTCATCCTTTTCAGGATCCTAACAAGTACACAATGATTGTAAAGATAAAAAAAAATAGTCCAATGTTGGATATTTAAACGTTTTAATCAACGAAACTGACCGATAGATTGGAAGTTAAAGAATAAGATAAGAGAAGAATGAAAGATAACTCCTACATTTCTTGCTTACACTATTGGATGGTTGGAGATGACCTTAATGAAATAGAATAGCCTACAGAGGAATGATTATTGCAAAATATATTTGAGATGTTTATTAAATATTCATTTGTAGATGATAAGTAGAAATTGGATATATGAATTTGTAGTGAGTCATTGGCAAATCAATAGCATGTAAAGACATGGATCTATGTAAGTCATCAGTCCAGTAGAAAGATAAAACCCCTAAGAGAACTGGACTATTTTAACCTACAGAAAAGGAGAAGCTAGCAAGAATCTAAAAAACAAGTGTTTTTGTAGTAATCAGAAAAACAGAAAATATAGTGTCATAGAAGAAAATAGAAGAAAAGTATATCAAGAATAGTTTGTCAACTGTTTGCTGAGACATCAAGTACAGAAAAAAAGATAATTGAATTAGTCAATGTGAAATTTGCTGGTGACTGTTAAGTCCAGGATGGCCCTATCCCTACAACCCCCATAGTGTGGGAACCAGATTTCCCCCTTACCTTTGTGTGGGAACTGGACCTTGCATCAGATTTGGCAACGCTACATGTTTACTTCCTGCTTCACTCAACTCGCCTTCCTTCCCTGCCAATTTAACCGCCTGAAATATTCCCACCAAAAAAGCCTGCTTCAAGCGCCGTATAAGTTTCAGGTCTCCTCTCATTCAAGACTGACGCCATCTTTGGCTCAGCCGGCTGTCACTCTGCTACAATAAATTTTGCTTAAGCCCTTTGGCCTTATGTGTTCCTCCTTCAGCAAACCTAACAGTGACTTGTCAAGAACAGTCTCATTGGAATTTGAGAGATTAGAGCTAAAATGTAGTAGATGGGAAATATTTAAATAAAGTAGAGAAAATACTGAAAAAATACATCCATGTGTAGATATATTGTAATAAGTTTGTTCCTAAAGGAATATATAAACTGCATTAGAGAGAAATAAACCATTTTGAGATGTTTGTGTTTATCTTTTAAATTGTTTGTTTATTTGTCTTGTTATTTTTATTTTTTTAAGACAAGATGGCAGAATATGTTTGTAAACTGGAGTGCAAATTCCAAAAGAAAGCAAAAAATCTGATGATATCTAATTGGATAATATTAGAAGTAAAATTCATGAGAAAGAAAAGGATTGGCATTTAATGGAAATAGTGATATTCATTATTAATGTAGGTGGGAAGTTAAAGAGTATGAAACAAACACACATAGATTAGTAGCTTTGCTTATATGAAAATAACAAAAAGACTATATGATTGCTTCTCTATTTTAAAATAGAGGTTTAAGAAGAGCAAAGGTGAGAGACAACATTTTCACCTTTGGACTGAGCTTCTAGATCTCTAATAGAGGCATTTTCTCTTTTGAAGTAATTAGGGCAAATTATTGGAAATTTTGAGAAGTAACCGAATAAAAAGGTATTAGGATTTAAATCCAAGCTCTAATACTGACTACATGAATTTGGGCAACCTATATAACCATTTCATTCCTAACTTTTTTATCTGTAAAATAGAAATTACAGTTTTCATTTTGCATTCATTGCAAACATTAATCATGATCAGATATAAACATCAATAGTCTATCATGACTCCTTGAAACTTACATACTAAAATTCCACATTCCTTTATGGAAATAGAATCATATAATTAATTTTAAACAAATCAAGTTACCGATTTTTTTATGAAATTATTCTTAACTGTATGAGTTCAAAGGTAAAGGAGTATATTGTGGAAAACTGGGAATCTGTTTATCTAATACTGAGAATGATGCTGTTTTTGCTGATGTGATCTCCTCAGATCCTTGCATTGGAAATGAGTTAAATAAAAGTGTTCCTTTTATTCTCTTTCTTAACTCTGATTCACCTTCCTTCTTTCCTGCCACAGTTATTCTTTTTTTTTTCTTTTTCTTCTTCTTTCTGCTGAATTTTCTGCATGAATTTGCTCCTTCTAGATCAGCAAAGTGGCTGAGTGTAGCTATAATTAGTAGAAGTAAACTATTTTAATTTGCTTCCTCAAGCTCTAGCTCTCAGTGACTCCCTATGGATGCTGAACTAGCAGAGAGAGATGGCAGCTACAGTCACCTCGAGACATCTTGATCAGGTTCCCTACTACCTGAGGGCACATAAGGCCTTAGAGAGCAATGAGGAGAGTATCAAAGACCAACAAGACTGCAAAGACCCATGAAACAGAAAATTGGCCCAAATCCTTCATTTTCTTGCTTTTCAGCACAATTCCCTGTTTCCCACTCTGCTGAAGGCCCCATCAGTTTGAGTAATGAGACTAAAAACCAACACAAGATTAATTACTCTAAGCCAAGTGAGTTTTAGGCTACAAGCAGCTTTAGATAGATTAACCACCAATTTCATACCAGGTGGAATAGAGGAGTGGGGAACAAATGAAAAGTGATGCATATAGAGGAAAACTGATACCAATATCATTTCCAGGTACTATAAAAATAATTTAAATCTGCCTCATTATTAATACAAGATATAATATATTATCATTTAATATATAAGAAGCTTAGGCGAGGAAAGTCATGAAATCAGAGTTTATTAAATGACAGTGCCAGTGCTCAAACTCAATTTTCCAACATAACTTTTACCTGGAAAATTAAGTATCTTGTTATCCACTCCCTAATCGAATTTTAAATGAGCAATAGGAAAAGCTCTGTGATGAATTAGAAACTGTTATCCTTTATATACAAGTTTTGCATAAGAAAATTCAATAAATGTTTTATAGAATTTATAGAACAAATATTGATGAAATAATAAAAATGATATAAATTGTTAAAACACATTTTTAGGAGAGGCTTTATAATTTTAATAACATTTTATGGACAAATGATTTTTAATAAATAACTCCATGTTGAGCTACTTTAACTATAAGCAGTTGTATGTTTTAATTTGCATTATTACTTATTCTTTTGTATACATAACTGTTTAATTTTATGCATCTCTCCCTCTTTTTTCCCACCCGAAATAAAAGACAAATCTTCAAAGAAACCAGTCTTTTGGCTTATTCGACAATGCACACCAAAACACAAAGACCAAATTAATTAAGCCCATGTTGCTAAACTTTTATTTTTTTTTTCATTTTTTAATTATAGTTGGCATATAATATTAGTTTCAGGTGTACAACATAGTGATTAGACAACTACATAACTCACGAAATAATCATCCCAATAAATTTAGTACCCCTCTGACACCATACTTAGTTATTATATTATTGACTATCTTCCTTATGCAATATGTTATATCTTCATAACTATTTTGTAACTACCAATTTGTACTTCTTAATCCCTTCCCCTTTTTTCACTGATTCCCAACCTCCCTCACATCTGACAACCCTGAAAATGTTCTATGTATCTATGAGTTTATTTCTGTTTTTTATTTGTTTGTTTATAGTTCTTTAGATTCCACTTGTACATGAAATCATATGGCATTTGTCTTTCTCTGTTTAACTTACTTAACCATTAAGCACAATACCCTCTAAGTCCATCATGAAATATTTTTTTCAACCCTTTACTTTTAGTTTGTTTGTGTCTTTTAATCTGAGGTGAGTCTCTTGTAGAAAGCATATGTAAGGGTCTTATTTTCTTATCCATTCAGCCACCCTATCTTTTGATTGGAGCATTTCATTCTTTTTCATTTGACTACTCGTTGATAGATATGTAGTTATTTCCATTCTTTATTCACATTGTTGATACATATTTTTCTTCTTCTTAAAGAATGTCCTCCAACATTTCCTCTAATACTGGCTTGGTGGTGATGAACTCCTTTAGCTTTTTCTTGTCTGGGAAGATCTTTATCTGTCCCATGATTCTAAATGATAACTTTGCCGGGTAGGGTCATCTTGGTTGTAGGTTTTCACTTTTCATCACTTTAAATATTTTGTGCCAAGCTCTTCTGGCCTGCAGTTTCTGTTGAGAAGTTGGCTGACAATCTTATGAGAGCTCTCTTATAGGTAACTAATTGCTTTTCTCTTGCTGCTTTTAAGATTCTGTCTTTGCATTTAATCTTTGGCATTTTAATTATGATGTGCCTTGGTGTAGGTTTGTTTGGGTTCATCTTGTTTGGGATTGTCTGAGCTTCCTGCGGTTGTATGTCTATTTTCTTCACCAGGTTAGAGAAGTTTTCTGTCATTATTTTTTCAAATGGGTTTTCAATTTCTTGCTCCCTCTCTTCTTCTGGTACCCCTAGATGCAAACGGTGTTATGCCTGATGTTGTCCCAGAGATTCCTTAAACTAGCTTCCATTTTTTGGACTTTTTTTTTCTTTTTCTCTTCTGTGGGTTGCGTGTGCTCTCCTTTTATAGTTTAGCCTTGATTTCTGTTTGCATGTCAATGGGAAGATTGACCCTTGGGCTGATTGTTTTCAAGGACTGAATGGTGAGGGGCTGACCCTACAGAGCAGGATTCACTTTAGATGGATTCTGGTGTCTACCCTATTTGCCCTTCAGGGATGTCCTCACATGCAGCCCTGGTTCATGCTTTGGTTCCAGCGCTGGTCAAAGCAGCCCCCTGGCTGTGCCAGCCCAAGGGTCTCCTGGGAGGGTCTTAGCTGCAGGCTAAGTTCAGTTGCAGCCTGTGCACTTCTGGGGCCACCAAACAATCTGCAGATAGCTGCCACCTTGCTAATGGGTGCCTTGAAAAGCCAAGCCAGGAACCAAGGCTGGTTTCTGCTAGTGCCAGGCTTGGGGCTGCTAAACAAGAAGTACAAGGCATGCTGAGGCCATTTGCTGCTTCTTTGGGTTTTGTGAGCCTTTGCGAGATTTTAGGAAAATCCATGGCAAGAGCCAAAACAGGCCATTTGTATGGAATAAACCACTGGAGGCAGCTTGAATGGACCCACAAGATGCGAGAGGAAAGGTCTCAGGGAATCACCTGGGCAGAGTGACCTGTGTTATCCAGGTTGATAGAACCTCAGAAATGGCAGCCACCTGCATTTGGATGCTGGGAAGGGGAAGAGTACAACCAAGGAAAAATGGATACTACCAGCATGTCTGTCCAGGAGAAAGCCACCCCTAAAGCTCAACAATTCAGTATCTCCCTGAATGTCCCTGGAACTCCTTGAACAGCTGCAGCAGTGCTGGAACTCAGAGTGAATGAATCCATCAGCAAGTAAGTCTGGGCATGGGCCCTTTAAGAGGAATGCCTGCAACTCCTGTAGCCCTTCATTTCACTCAGCCACTGGTTTTTCACAGCCAGAGTTTGTGTAGACTTCCCATCACTGGTATCCTGGACTGGGGAACCTGGTGTGGGCCTGAGACCCCTTGCTCCTCATGGCAGGGGGGCCTGAGACCCCTTGCTCCTCATGGCAGGTAGCCAAAATAAGCCTCCCAAATCTTGACCACTACACATGATTGTGGGACCAGGCCATTTCGTGTCTCTGCCCTGCCTACGAGCCTCAGGGTGACCTCTTATGTATGTCCTCAGTTGTAGGGCTTCTGTTCAGCCAGATCTCAGGCAACCTGCAGTGATAACTGCTTTGTAGATTTGTTATCATTTTGGTGTGGTCACGAGAGGAGGTACACACAGCATCTATCTTCTACACAACCTTTACCAGTCCTCCCATACCGCTAAATTTTTAATTAATGTTCCATCAAATTAAATAAACCAGAGTCTCTAAATACAGCACATGGAAAGCTATGAGATTACAATTTGCATTTGCTCTACAGGTTGTTTTTCTCAACACTAGGCAAAGGCTTTTTATAGTACATTAAAGTAACTATGACATAATTGGTTGTTTCACTAAATAAATTTACCATTTACTCTTTATGCCAAGAGCTTAGAAATTTAATAGACAAAATACTGGTAGTAAAATGGCTGATAAAAACATTTTTGTCATATTCAAGAATAATAGTTCTTATATATCTGTTGAATTTGTCTCTTGTATACATATTTAATAAAATTATTCATGATATTATCCAAAACTTTGACTTATGATTTTAAATGAAGTATAATTGATATATAACATTATATTAGTTTCTTATGTACAACACAATTTGATATTGTGTGTATGGGAAATAATCAACACATAAGTCTAGTTAATGTTAATTACCTTAAGATAATTAAAAAAAATGTTTTTCTCTTGTGATGAGAACTTTTAACATCCACTCTCTTTGCAGTTCTCAAATATGCAATACAATATTAACTACAATCACCATGCTGTACATTACATCTCCAGGCCTTATTTATTTTATAATTGGAAGTTTGTACCTTTGGACTCCCTTGACCCTATTTAATTGTTTTTATATGATAACACTTACATGGTGCTTATTATGCACAAGTGATATTCTAAATGTTTTTACTAATATCAAATTATTTATTCACAAATCTTAATTGGGGTCCTCTCAGAAGCAGGCACCATAACAGGATGAGATGTAAAGGACATTTATTAAGAGACTGTATGTGTAGGATAAAGGTAAAGAAGCAGCAACATGTGAAAGAGGCTTCAGACTCCAAAGCAGGTATAGCATCTGTGAGTGGAAACAGGGAAGGGAAGATGATTGGGAGGAAGAGTCTCAGACTGAAGCACAGGTCTAAGAATGATTCTGAAAGGTTAATGGTGGTGCCTGAGGCAAGTTTCCAGTGAGTGAAGCTCTGAATTCTACAAGAATGGGTGAGTAGAGACCCCTGCAATGGTCCTAGTAGAAGTATGGCTTCAGGCAAATGCACTGATGTATCCAGTGGGTGACAAGGGTCAGCTTTGATGAACCTTTAATGAGATATCTGAGTACTGCAATTCCATGTCTACCACTCCTTATAAGAACTCTAAGAGTTATATGTTACTAAAATTATACTTTAATTATGAGAAAATAGCGAAATAGAGGTTAATTAAATCACCCAAGGTCACATCTCAATGTCCAATTAAGTGGCATGAATTTTCTTTATTTTGAGACTATTTTACACAATCTCTAATAAAATCCACATTCTACATATCTCTTTTGGCTAATTAAGTAATTTATAATAAAATCAGCAGATATTTGTGCTACTGCAGACATTAATGCTTACAGAATATTTGACTCATTGTGATGTTTTTAAACTCTCTCTTCAATAGAAATTGCGCTGAACAGCAAAGGATTGTAAAGGTTAAACAATGGATAGAAACATTAGAAACTGCCTGCAATAGTACATAAAAATTCTAAAGAAACTTTGAGAGATTAAAACTCACTTTTTCATTGATTTTCATTTGTCCTCTTATATGAAGGTAGTATTGACATTAGATAAAGAGAGCTCAGATGCTATGAGGCCTTCCTTTTTCTTAAGGATAAGAGATTTCCATAGTTGCTAAAATAAACAAATTGGGTCTTTTCTCCAAGCCAATATCCTGTGATCTAAATGTTATTTTTTTTTTTTCAAATTATACCCCGTCAAAATCTGTATTATTTGCAATAGGAAAACATAATGACTGAGATACTATCAGAGTTCTAATCTCCCTCTGATATATGTCTTGACTCTAGATATCCAGCTCCTCATCTATCTACAAGAGAATTTGGATTCAAACAGAAATGTGAAAATAGAAAGGATTATCAAAGTCACATGAGATCTATTTTTAAAACTTAGTTTTACCAACTCAAATGCAGAGAATCAGATTAAGTAGACTAGAGTAAGGCCATGGAATTTTCTAAAAATGCTTCACTATAGACTAGATATGGGAATCACTGAACTATATGACCTGTACTTATAAAGTTCTTTTTTTAAAAAAAAAACCTCTCTATGTACTTAATGTTATTATTTAAAAACCCCTATAAAAATATTTACACTTAATTAAATTTACCATGATTTTTTTCCATCTATACCATGTGATCAGGAAAAGGACCAAAATATATTGTGATTATTTTTGTAGCCAAATATCACTAAATTATGATATGTTAATGTATAATGTAAATTAGAAACATAAACCATCTGCTTAGTAGGATAATAAATTTTTTGTATCGAAGTTAAAATATATATGTATATCATCTACAATAAAAAAATTAATCAATTATAAGTAGAAACATTTGCCATTTATTAGAGATAGAAGTTCATATAATGACTTGAATGCAAAATATTTTCAAGAGGGTATTCTTTGTGCATTTAGAAGCCAAGCATTCCACAACACAGCCTAAAATTTCAGTTGAATGATGTTTTTAATTTAAGTTTCTCTATTTTAATATATCAGCAGTAGATTACCATTTCATGTTACAATTACTCACAGTGCTTATCTGTAAACGAAATTCAAAAACATGATGTGAACATAATGTGCTGCCAGTACAAGCAGAGACACAACTACTCCTGCTCCTATCACACCTTATGTCAACATGTTCATTTATAATAATAAAAAAATACACCTTTGAGGAAATAATTTGATTAAATTTATCAGAGCAACTAACATTTCCTGTTTCCGTGAAACATTTCAAATACTCCAAATCTTACAAGTAATCTACATAGCAGTGAAATGCATTATGGCAACATTTTTCAACATACAGAAACAAGATAGTATGTTCTGTTCTTGTCTTTGTTTCTGTCTCCATGTGACATTGCAGGTGCAGAGTAAAGAAAACACCTGCAATGTTTTGTTGTTATTGTTTTGAAACTCATACAATCACTGCTTAAAACCTCCCAAGTAATTGCATTAGATAGCTTAATCTAAATATATGGAAAAACCTGAACCTGCTTCCCTGAGGTCTGCTACCACTACCAGCTCCCTCCCAAACATATATGCCTAGATATTATATTAATCCAGAAATTATTACTCTCCTATAGAAATGTCATTAGTCTGAGACGCTGCTATTATGCTAATTGACTGCATGCTTTATTCGATTCTGAAAACAGAAGGAACTTTGAAGTGAATCGAAGATGAAAGAGAAACATGAAGAAACAGGGTTATGTCAACTTTCTAAAGATTGTAAGAAAAATATTTTTAAAATCACATTTGAATTTTTCATTATATAATTAAAATGCTGATTCATGATATTTGCAATAAATCATGTAGTATAAATATGCATAAGGAAGAATTATTTTTAATATCTTTATACTATTTCTTTATTATCTTTATCTCATTCCAGTTCCATCTTTCTGGAGTAATCAATATTAACTGTTGAGTATGTACTCTGCCACATATTTCCTTATGTTTTTTTTATGTATACACGTAAGGATTTTGAGGTTTACATGTTTATTTTAACACAAATTACACAATGCCATGTAACACTTTTTTCGACTTAATCTCTCCCCTCCATACTTCTTTTCTTTTATCTTTTTAAATCTTTAATCTTTTATCTTTTTTCATCTTTAACCTATGACTGTGCATGGGAGGTGTATAAATAGAGCTCCATAAGAAAAACTGAAAGCAATTTAGATTTCCAAACACAAAGAAACTAGTAGAGCAGAGTTCACAATAAAACTGCTCGTGGTTTCATATCTGAGGGGCAGGAGTTGCCTACAGGATTTGGAGGCGGTTCGCCCAGAATCCATAGCAAATTTCGTGTTCTCTGTCCTTGCCTCTGTCTGCCTGTCATCATCTCTTTCCAAAAGTCATATGGTAGCCTCTTATTGGCAACATCTACACCAGATTTCTGTTGGTAAGAGAGTCTGGGAGATCAAGATCACAATTTCATTTTTTGAGATACATAAAAAAGTGTGGAGTGAGAGGAACAATATTGAAACAAGAATTGGCAATATAGTAAAATATTTTAAAACTTTGAGACTTTGCATAACTACAAATTTGTTTACATCAGAAATGATCAAAAAATAACTAAGGATAAGATTTATGTTGGAAATTCTCTCTCTTTCCCTCTTCTCTCTCTCTCTCTCTTACTGTATTGCTCACTCATTCTGATTTCTCTTTCATTTTATGATCTCTTAATCTCCAGATTTTTGAAATTTTACAAGTATATACTTTTGTGTACTTTTTATTTTTTAATTTTTTTTTTTTTTTGGTTTGTCTGTTTTAATTAATTGGGTGAGGTTCTAAATGATCCTCATAATCTGAAAACTCATGTTTTTAAATTTTAATTTCCTATATATTTTTCTTTAATAACCTCCCAACAGCATTTCTCTGAAAATTTTCAGAAGCTCTTAATTAAATGGATACATGCTATGCTGGATTCATATCTATTTTTTTACACTATTTCCTCTTGTTTTCCATTTGTTTACATTTTATTTCTATTTTGAGAAAGACTTCTCAACACCCTTCTATAGGTGTTTTTTATCACTTTGTTAATTTTTAAGATTTTGAACATTTTTAATAAAAAAGTTCCTGTTTTATAACACTTTCTTTTCCACAGATGCTATATCTTCTGTTAGATTTTAGCAAACATTGACCATACTTGTGTTAAAATTTTCCACTGCTCCTAAATTTTCCTAAATTGTTTTGTTTTGTTATCTGCCTTTTATGTAAGAGAATTTCTTGGAATATCTGTTGTTTTGCCCATCATTTTTTAATTAGTAATGAGACACTGATAAGCTATTTGAAATTCTGTGAATTATGTGAGTAGTGTAGTTAGACAGGCTTTATCTAGAGTGACAGGTACCAGGTTCTTTCACTGGAGGATGCCAAATTATTATCTGTCTGCTAGAGCAAGAACTTTCCAAAGAAAGATGCTAAATCTATGTAGGAGCTATTTGCTTGTTTCATTTGAGTTATTTACCAGCAAGGAATATTAATCTTTAGTACAGTTGTCATCAATAATTTCTCAATCTATTTTTCTTTCAGACTTTGTTTCTGGTAAAATTTCATGTAATCTTTTTAATTTTCATGTACCAAATATTCTTTACTCATGACTTGTGGCTCTTCTCATATGTCTAACAAGGTGCCCTTTCTGAATATAAACATAGATTCTATAATAACTTTCAGATATTTATTATTTTATTTTTAAATACTTGTTCCATCTATAAGATTTTCTCCACCTCCATAAGTTTTGTTATTGTTGTTGTTGTTGTTTGTTTTTGTTTTACTTTCAGGCGATGGCCAATTATGCTACCAATAATTTCTAAGTTCACTATCATTTTCCGTTAATCCAAAAAGACAACATCATCATATATTGAGTTTACATAAATACTTTAGTATATTCTAGTAGTTACTGCACAATTTAATAATTTTAGCTGATCTTTTAATCATTTTTAATCTAAAAATACCCCAAATATTTAACAGTAACATAAGACATATTGCTGTCAGTTAAGGAAAAACCTGCTTCACTTTTCTTCCTTTTGAAAATTTCCACATTCTATTCTCAGAGAATTTCCCCTCTTCTGAATGCTGCTGAAACAAAGTAGAGTAAATGTTAAGGATAAATGCTAAAAATCCACAAAATAATAATATTTCTTATTTTAGAAACCATTAAAATTTTGCCCATTTCGAGACCAATTTAATATTTAGCCCAAAACATTAAGGTTAATGTGTTTCCTCCTATGAATATGGATATTAATTTGGAAACTCTTAGTAATTTTAAGACTAATGTCATTTTTTAGTTGATAAATAAATAATAAGAATATTTATTGAAAAGTTAATAATTAATAGCTAGGTAATTTGATGGCCACTTTATATGTATTATTTCATTTAAATATCACAACTCATTAAATAGAAATTGTTAATTTCCATTTGCTAAATCAGCAAATGTTTTCTGCTATCTCCTATGTTTCTTTCCTCAAATTATAACTTTTACTTGGAAGATCTGGCATCCATTCACCATTTTATTATTTACATTTGCATTTTGCTTTGTCCTATAATAAATATCCTCCATTTTCTTGTGTCGAACCCAAATGCTGTTCTCTTAAATTCATTTAAATTTTATTTCCTGCTAATACATTTTTTTGGTCTCAATACTTAATAGAGCTCAGGCAATGGGAAAACAAAAAAATGGCATGCTAGTGACTGTCTAATGAGCTAACAAAGTGTATCAATATATCTTTTATCAGTTAGATATTATGTTCAGGTGCTAGTAACAGTAATAGTAAATAGCAGTGGTATCCCCATGATATGCTTGTCCAGAGTAGCAGGACTGCTATGACAGCTCTGTTATCAAAGATGTCCAGAACTTCCCTATGTCCAGAGACCTTTAGTGTTTGACTTGTATTCAAATTTGCTTCATTGTCCAAGACTTCTAATGTTCTAGCCATCTTGTTCAAGTTTCAGCAGGACATAAGTGAAGAAAGGTTAAAAAGTGACTTCCTGGAAGCTTCTACTACTAATTATTTCTTAAATTTCCTATCAGAATATGGTCACATTGCTATAATTATTTGCAAGGGAGTCTAGAAAGTGTGTGTGTGTGTGTTATTGTGTATTTTTTTTTTTTTTTTTTTTTTTCTGTGTGTATTATTATTGGTTGTTGGACTTTTTTTTTCACCATCATATAATATAGGTTTCCATTTCTATGTAAGTAGCTTTAATCTTTTCACAGTCCACCCCTTTGGCAAACTAGCTATCAAATGATATACTCTTTCCCATATATTGAAAGATCTAATTTTTTTCTTAAAAGATACAAACCCAAAATTTCACCCAGTTACCAAAACAGTTCAAAGCCCAGATACTTGCTTCATGTGTATATGTCTCTATCAGGAAGTTAGATGACATCTCATAGTCAGCTGACATGAAGCTAATGGATGCATCCTCTGTCCTCAGTAATAATAAATGTGTAATGGTGAGGATATATCTGATTTAAAAAATCTCATTTGGAAACCATACACAAAAATTACTAGTTCATAGTTTTTCCAAATACAGTTGTGCAGGCATAATATAAACTTCTTCCCCAAGGCAGTCTGTGGCTCTGCTCTCTGTGGAGGGGACACTTTCTTGTCAATATTCACATGGCTACAATTAAGATGGAAAATAAGGAGGAGATCCATAATTCCTAAAGAATATACAATTGTAACCATCTACTTTGTGATGGCATAGGTTCAGTTACTTACAGTAACAGGCTACTGTGGGGCAAGAATAAAGTTTTTTTGTTGTTTTTTTCATACAGAAAATAATAATAATATTCTCACTACCGATTATAATTGATTTCAAAAATTCCCTTATACAGTAACATTGGTGGTTACAATTTAAGGTATATGCCACCTTAGTGAGAGATCTAGTACCTCAGTGAGAGATTTAGAGCATTTTAAAATGCATATATTTTTAAAGACCTAAGACCATATAATAAAAATCGTACAAAATAAGGTTTTATAAAATCTGTTTGTCTCTACATCGGTATTTACTAGATTTTTGGCTTTGAATAAAAAACACATCTCTTAACTTAGTTTTGTCTTCTTTAAAATGCTATTAACCTCTGAGAGAAAAAATGAGATATTGTAAATAAAAGTGTTTTGTGGATTATAAAATAGCCTATTATATTAGCTATTATTGTTATGACAGCAATCACTGAAGAGCACCTACTATAATATAATTTTTTTTTTTTGTATAAAGTATGTCATAAAAGAAAAAAATGTATAATGTGTTGAGCATGCTACCAAGTATTGTATATTGCTCAGGGGACATTTCTGTGAGAACTTGGCATTACTATTCTCTCAGTGTCAAATGCATCATTGTGGCTACAATATAGAACATCATTATTTGGGGCATCTTTCACAAATTTCACATATAATGAATATATATAATTTTTCTTCTTGAAGCAAAAATAAAGAGTTCTGGTTTCTTATGATTGGAAAGGATTATAATTTATTGTCAAAATAAATTATTGTCAAAAACTGTGTGCCTTTGTTTCAACAAGCCTTAAAAGCCTTTGAAAACTGGGAAAAATCTGGGGCTATTCAAAATGTGAAAATATAGATGTCCTAATCTATGGTTCCTATTGTGCCGATGATTTTTTCCCTAATGCTCCTGGAATAAGTCCATAATATTCTGCCTTATACATATATCTAGGGCTCTAGCCCAGGGCAATCTCTTCCTTATTAAGAACTGTGTCAAAACCCTGGCATCAGACCAGGAAAATTAAGAGAAAAAAAGCTAAATTGTTAACCACTTGAACATCGAGTCCCAGATTGGCTATAAAGACATTAACTTTTTGTAGAGTTAGTTATTCAGACAAAGAGTGAATGATTCATTTTTATTTAACATGGGCAAATTTCAGTTTAAACGTTAAATATATGTTGGGACTTATAGTATGTACATGTGTGTATTACATATATACGTATGCATGTGCATGCATATATTTGTACTATAACATATGTATGTATATATGACATACTATATATATATATGTATAATTATTATTATACTTATACATTGAACAATCTATTTCACTCTTACCTCCATCTAACCTACACATACACAAAAATAAAGAAGCTGGCATTGCTATGTAATAAAAATAAGTACAGTTTTTTCTCTTGATTTAGTTATGCTGTACATATTTATGAAGTGACAAAGAATATGTCTTAATCCTCTTATTACATAAGAAGTAGCATACTCACACGCTTTCTGCACATTCCTTTTTTTCATTTAGTTATAGATAGTGTATATACTAATATACACATTCCTTATTCTTTTAATAGGTTCATAACTTCCAGCTTATAATAATTCATAATTTATTGAGCTAGCTCTTCTTGATAGACTATAGCATATTAAATATCTGTGAATGTTTAAAATTACTTTGATAGAAACCTTTAACATATTATTTCCTAAGAATGAAAGTAGACTCTTGGTTAACTTAGATAGCCAAGAAAACCTAGTTTTTCTTTTTTTCTAGGACAACCTCGAAGAATGGATAAATTCTTAGAAACATGCAACCAGCCAAAACTGTATCAGGAAGAAAATGAAAATCTGAATAGACCAATAACAAGTAAGAAGATTTAATCAATAATCAAAAACCTCTTTACAAATAAAAATCCAGGACCATATGGCTTCACTTATAAATTTTTCCAAGCATTTAAAGAATAATTAACATCACTTGTTTGTAAATTCTTCTAAAAAATTGAGGAAAGAAAACTAGGAAACTAATTTTATGAGATTGATGTTACTCTGATGCCAAAGCCAAATAAGGACACTACAAAACAAACAAACGACAGCAACAAAAATAAATATCCTTGATAAATATAAATACAAGATTTTTCAAACCATAATCTGCATCACATTAAGAAATCATATACATGATCAAGTGAGATTCATTTTTGAGATGCAAAGATCATTGAATAAATGTGTTACTTTACATAAATAAAATGACATAAAAATTATACGATTATCTTAATTTATGTAGAAAAAGTATTTGATAATATTCAACATCGATTCAAAATAAAAACTTTCAACAAATCAGATACAGAAGAAACATATCTCAACACAATAAAGGTCATATGTAACAAGCCCACAGCTAACATTATATTCAATGGTGAAAGGTTGAAATCTTTTTCTCTAAGATTAGAGACAAGACAAGGGTGCCCACTTATACCACTCCTATTAAGCACAGTACTGGTAGTCCTAGCCAGAGCAATCAGGCAAGAAAAAAATAAATAAATGGCATCAGAATTGGAAAGGAAAAAATAAATTTTTATTTACAAATGGCATGATTTTATATATAGAAAAATCTAAAGACTCCACCAAAAACAAAACAAAACAAAACAAAGCAAAAAACAAACAAACAAATAAAAAACAATTGTTAAATATAATCAACAAACTTGGTAAAGTTTCAAGATACAAAATCAACATACAAAATTAAGTAGCATTTCTATATTCTAACAATGAATTATTGGAAAAAAAGTGAACACGAACCCATTTATAATAGCTTAAAAATAATAAAAGAAATAGAAGAAATACATTTAACCAAGGAAATGAAAGATCTCCACACTGAAATCTGTAAGACAGTGATGGAAGAAGTGAAAGAAGACATAAATACATTGAAAGATATCCTATGTTTATGGATTGGAAGAATTAATATTACTAAAATGGTCATACTACCCAAAGCTGTGTATAGTTTCAATACAATACCTATCAAGATTTCAATGGCATTTTTTGCAGAAAAAGAAATCCTGAAATTTGTATGGAACCATAAAAGACCTCAATTAGTCAAAGCAGTGTTGAGAAAGAACAAAGCTGGAGAATAATTTCTGATTTCAAATGATATTACAAAGCTATAGTAATCAAAACAGTATACTACAGGTATAAAATCAGACACAAATACCAATAGAACAGAACTGAGAGTCACACATAACCCCATGAATAAATATATGGTCAACTAATATTTGACAGGTAAGCCAAGAATATTCAATGGAGAAAAGACATTCTTTTCAGTAAATGGTGCTGGGAAAATCAACGTGGTCACATGTGAAAAACTGAAAATAAACCTCCATCTTTTAATCTTAACAAAAATTAACTCTAAATATGTTAAAGACTTAAATGTAAGACCTTAAACCATAAAACTCCCAGAAGAGAATATAGGAAAGAAGCTTCTTGACATGGGTCTTGGCAATGAGTTTTGGGATATGACATCTAAAGCATAAGAAACTTAATCAAGTAAAACTTAATCAAGTGGGACTTCATTAACCTAAAAGGCTTACATGCAATAAAAAGAAAAGAACAACAAAATAAAAAAAGACAGCCTATGAAATGGGAGAAAATATTTGCAAGCACACATCTGATAAGGGGTTAATAAGCAAAATATATATAAGTAACACATACAACTTAATAGCAAAAAAATATATAATCCAATTAAAAAATGGGCAGCAGATCTGAATAAACATTTTTCCAAATATATGAATAACCAATAACCATTCAATATATGGATGTACTTATGCAGCTAGGTACATGAAAACGTACTTAGCCTCACTAATTATTAGGGATGTATAAATCAAAACCATAATGAGATATCAGCTCACATTGTTAGAATAACTATTACAAAAATACAAAAGATAAATGCTGCTGAGGATGTGGAGAAAAGAGAACATCTGTGTACTGTCGGTGGAATGTAAATTGGTACAGCCACTATAGAAAACAGTATAGAGTTTTCTCAAAAAATTAAAAAATAGAAATACCATATGATCCAGCAATTCCATTTCTGGGTATATATACAAAAGAAATGAAATCACTATCTCAAAGAGATATCTGCACTCACATGTTCGTTGCAGCAATATGCAATAGCCAAGACATAGAAACAAACTAAGTGTTCATGAATAAATACATGGATAAAGAACATGTGTGTGTGTGTGTATAATAGAATATTATTTAGCCATAAAATGAAGGACATCTGCCATTTACAACAACATGGATGGACCTTGAGGACATTGTGCTAAGTGAAATAAGTCAGAGAGAGAAAGACAAATACTGTATGATATCACTTCTATGTGAATTCTAAAAAAATAATAATTTATAAGTACAGTGAACAGAGTGGTGGTTGTCAGAGGCAAGGTTGAGGGAAGCATGGAGAAATGGGTGAAATTGGTCAAATTGTATAAAATTCCGCTTATCAGATAAGTTTTAGAGGTGTTATGTACAACATGATGAATAAAGTTAACAATGTTGTATGTTTGAAAATTGCTAAGAGAACAGATCTTAAAAGTTCTCATCATGTGAAAAAATTGTAACTATGTCAGGTGATGAATGTTAACTAAATTTATTGTGGTAATCATTTTGCAATATATACATATACTAAATCATCATGCTGTACACCTAAAACTAACACAATGTTATATATCACTTATAAATGAATAAAACTAAAAAGTGATAAATAAAAATTAGAATTACAGTACAAATATACATATTCTCTATCTTGAAGTTTTCAGAACATATAGTTAATATTATTATAATTGGAAAAAATTATTTTCAAGTCCCTATGTAAAGAGCTACCATAAAAATACCCTCCATGCTACAACTTTTTCTTATATCTTTTATACCACTAGAAAACTATTATAAAGGTTCCTGGAAATTTATTACATATTTTTTAAATAATGAAAGGAAATCTAATTTTAATATAATTCACACATAATCTACATGCATTATTAAAATATCAAAAAAGTTTATGTAACCTTGTCTTCACTTACTCAGATTTCTATAACAAAATACCATAAACTGGGTGACCTATAAAAAACAGAAATTTATTTCTCACAGTTTTGGGGTCTGGAAGTCCACAATAGGTGCTAGCATGGTTTAGTTCTGGTGAGATCACTCTTCCAGAGTTCTTATAAGGACAAAGATTCTAAGAATGTTAGTTCCTATACTGTCAAAAAATCCTCTTGTATTCTGTTATGAACTACTTTGATCTCTTGTTCACTCTCCTATTTCTGTCATGGAGGTCTCTGCAAACTACATTAAACTTCTCTTCTACATAAAAATATTTCAAATGTTTAAAAGTAATTAATACGCTCTCTTTAAATATACTTGGTATTTTTGAACCTAATGGAGACTTTTATCTACATATAAAATTTGATCTTGCCATATTTGACCTCTTATTCTAGTTTGTCAGGATTTTAACTATGAATTCTGATATGCAAAACAGTTGCTATCAATCTCAGCTTTCTTTATTTGATAACCATAACTCCTATATCTTTATCACATTTAGTATTAATAAATATTTAAAATTATAGAATTAGGACAAACTCTGATCTACTCACTTCAAAATTTTATCAAGGTTGATGACAATCAAAATATTTTGGATAAATTTATTTGATGATCTACAAATTCACCTATTAGCTTTATATTCTAACACTCCTCTTTTCGTCTTGTCCAAAAGCTGTAATGAAAGACTTTATCCGTGCTTTCGTGCACCCGAGATTTACAGGAGAGCAAATGTAGTGTTGTTAAACCTAACTGTATAAATAGTCAAGTCCCTGACCATCTCAGGAATTCAGTCTAAATGATTAATACTGTATTATTTGCATAATAGAATTGTGTTTAATATCACACATAATATTAATATAGACAAAAGTGCTTTTTTTCGAGCTAAAAGAAAGGTAAAACAGTATTGTTATCATGCTAATTCCTTTTATTTTATAGAAAGTAACTACCAAAAAAAATAAGCCTTCTTTATCCCAAATACTACTCACTGAATTCATATTGTCCTAGTAATCATTTCTCTTTAGTGTTATCCCCTCCCACAAACTGTTTAATTTCTTCTGAATTCTGTAAAGAATTGATAATACTAAAAACTGGATGATAATATCGTTTCCTTAGAAATGATGTTATAAATAATACGTAGATTCACAAGTTAGCCTTCAGAGACCTAATTATCTGTAATGTAGATATTTTTACCTTTGCTATATATTGAGTTCCCCTGGGGAGTTTAAAAAATGCTAATGATCAAGCAATTGAATGCAAACCAATTTAATCATAGCTTCTAAGGAGATAATTTTTTAAAAACTCTCAAGATTGCTTCTAATGTTTAGCCTGACTTGAGAACTAGTGACACCACCATTTCCTAGATTCTAAAGCTTGCATGGTAGGAAGACCATTCTTCCATAGCCCAAGATAAATTGATTTAATAGGAAAAGTCTACCTTTGATTCCAGCCACCTTTTTTTCCCCCTTCTCTTGGTAGTATTCTCTCTAGGTAACCAGTTTTCATGTCTCTTCACAGCATGATTTTTTTCTATTTTTACAGCTAATGGTTTTTTTTAGCTTAACTTGTTTTACTCTTCCTCCTTTACATTTAAAATGCATATCCTCTCCTTTAGGATACAACTCTGGCCAGGAGCTTTGTGGGTATAATCTGAAACCTGCCCTCATAAATGGAGGGCAAGGAGAGACAAAAGGAAAAAAAAGGCAGACTATTCCAGATTGGTAGGTGGCAGTTTTACTAAGCAAGGGTATTTACATATGAGGCTTGTCTTAATGGCAACGAGAAAAGTAGTTTTCCACACCCACCCACCAAATCTCAAAAGTCTATATAGAGGCCCTAACCAGAGTTAGTCATGAAGCAGGGAGCCTTAACTGAGTTAATAATGTCGAGATGGTCTTATCACCACATTACTATGTCAAGGCTGTGTCCTTGGGCAGTTTCTAGCATAGGGAAGGCAAATGGAATACACATTCCAAGAGAGTGGAGAGCCTCCAATTGCTCTAATCCAGCTTGCAGGTCAAACTTGTGGTCATATATCATCTTGATGACCTACTACAACATCCTCTCAAACTCCAAAATATGTGCTTCTGAAAGTAGCTTATTAGTAAACTTGTTTTTACCCATTGTGTGTCTCATATAAAGTGAGGGGCTTGGGTCAGAATCTAAATCTACCATGTCATTAAGCACATCGTTTAGTTCATCTGTCATTTGTTTCTTAGCAACTTTCACCATAAAAGAAGATGGACATTGATTTATATTCTTGTACAAGTTCCTTATCTCACTGTGGAAAATAATAGTTTCCAGACTGCTGTAAGTCCACAGGCCATGATGTTATAGCACTACTAACGGTTAGCTACTTAGAGCATGGTCTGTAGACCAAGAGCATCAGTAACACTTGGGAGTGTTAGAATTCTACAATCACAGGTTACACTTGAGACAAAAACTGAATTTCAATAAGATCCCTAGGATCTTATTCGTATGCACACTAAAATTTGGGAATAAGTTATCTATAGTATACCTTAAACAGGAAACAAGCTGATAGAAATATCTACACGTACATTGCTAGTTGATATGCTGACAGAGAAATTGTATCTTTCAAATGAAGTAAAGTGATGACATAATATTAGGAAGTATAAGCAGAATATCATTTTGATACATGAAGAATCCCATCTCTTACTGACCATGCAATGTTAGACTGGTAATTCAGTCAATATGAACGTAATTTTCTTACCTTATGAAATAAAGTTAATAACACTTAAATTTTAGAGTTTTCACAGATTTAATTCTAATGTATATAAAGCACCTTGTATAGGTCCAAGGTATGACAGATGCTAAATGTAGAGTTTCTTATAACATTGGAAAGCAAGCAAATTTTGAAGACAGGTACTGTGCAAGGGTGGTCATTTGATCTATCATTTTTAACTGTTACCTGTTTAAAAATATCTGTCATCAGGTTTTTCCTTTTTAACATTAAAATTATTAGAATGCTGTGACAACAGGTATGTAACATGCAATCAGTTCTCATTATTCACTGTAATTATGTTATATAAAATTCCACAAACATCAAATTAGCAAATCCTGAATCATTGCTCTTAAGGGAAATGCAGGGCTAGGTTCCCAAAAGGCTCTACCCACAATTTTTGTCAACTAGTCAATATATAACCTGGTTTCAAAGACATCTTATTTAATATACATTGTTGATTCTTTAATATTGAACTCATAGCCAACAGCACTACTACCCCTTTCTAAAAGAAGCTTATCTAAGACACATTTTCTTTTTTTTCCATAAGACACATCACAGTCTTCTCCTATGGAACATTAGATGGCTCTTAAGGATTATGCTTGTGGATCATTTTATTTTTTAAATATTATATTTTATTTTATTTATTTTTATTATGGTGACATTGGTTAACAAAATCCAGTAAATTTCAGATGTACAATTCAACAGTAACGTATATATATATATATATTGCATTGTATGTTCCATTCCCATAGTTAGATTTCTTTCTGTCACCACGTATTTAACCCTTTTACCCCATCTAACTTCCTCCTCCCTCTTCCCCACAACACTCTGGTAACCACTAATCTATTGCCCATCTCTGCTTATTTGTCCTATTTGTTCGTTGTTTTTAAGTTTATACCCACATGTAGTAATATCATGTGGTTTTCAACTTTTTCTGTCTGGCTTATTTCGCTTAGCATGATTATCTCGAAGTCCATCTATATTGTCATAAATAGCAATATTTCATCTCTTCTTAAAGCTGAGTAATATTCCATTGTATATATATACCACAGATTCTTTATCCAGTCATCTATTGTTGGACCATTTCAAGCAGTGAAATCACCAACAAAAATATGAAAGTGTGAAAAAATGTGTTACTAAATAAAACACAATGACATTTATTTATATTACGAGAGTTGAAACAAGAAAAAGGATATCTCCTTATTTTATCTCACCTGAAAATGTACATATTAGACAACTCAATTTTCCCACATGTCCACATATGATTGTGGACAGGTCTCAAGTATTGATTTTGGGATTACAAATACAATTTAGGGAGTAGATGAATTGCAAATGCAGAATCTTAATAATGAGAGTTGACTATATTGTGATTTTGCAGTGAATCACTCTCTTCATTGTTTTTATATTCTGTGATAATTTAAACCCTTCTATTTTTTTCTCTCATTTTTTTTTCAACTCTCTCCCCCTACCTACTACTATGCTACTTTTCTATGCTCCATTTCACCATTTTTTAATATCTAGGTCCAATACAACATTTTCTATTGCTCACTATAGAATTATATGTGGATAATCTACTAACATACTAATTTGGGCTCACTATTTTCTTTTTAAGAGCTACAATTTCTTCTAAATTCACTATTTATTTACTTATTTTATTAAAAATATTTTAAATGAATTTATTTTTTGTGACATTGGTTAATGAAATCCAGTAAGTTTCAGATTTAAAATTTAAGAGTTAAGACATATATATTGCATTGTGTGTTCCCCTCCCATAGTTAGATTTCTTTCTGTCACCACATATTTGACTCTTTTTACCTCATCTATTTTGCTCCTCACCCCACCCCCTAACTTTTGGTAACCACAAGTCTATTGTACATATCCATGAGTCTCCGTTTGTTTGTCATGTTTGTTTGTTGCTTTTAGGTTTATATTTCACATATGAGCGATATCATTTGGTTTTCAACTTTTTCTGTTGGCTTATTTTGCTTAGCATAATTATCTCAAGGTCCAACCATATTGTCACAAATGGCAGTATTTTATCTCTTCTTATGGATGAGTAATATTCCATTGTATATATGTATCACACCTCCTTTAGCCAATCATCTATCATAGGACACTTCAGTTGCTTCCATGTTCTGGCCACTGTGAATAATGCTGCTATGAACATCGGTGTGCAAATATCTTTTCGGATATGAGTTTTCAAGTCTTTGGGGTAAATACCTAGTAGAGGGGTTGTTGGACGATATGGTAGTTCAAGTCTTAGTTTTTTTTGTCAAACTTTCATATTGTTTTCCATAGTGGCTATACCAATTTGCAGTCCTACCAGCAGTGTATGAGGGTTCCTTTTTCTCTGCATCCTCTCCAACATTTGTTATTACTTGTCCTGTTGACAACAGCTATTCTAACAGGTATGAGATGGTATCAAATTGTTATTTTGATTTGCATATCCCTAATAGCTAGCAATGATGAGTATCTTTTCATATGTTTGTTGGCCATTTGTATGTCTTTTTGGGGAAGTTTCTGTTCAGGTCCTCTGCCCATTTTTTGATTAGATTGTTTGTTTTCTTTGTTGTTGTTGTTATTGAGTTGTATGAGTTCTTTATGTATTTTGGATATAGGACTTTATTGGAAATGATGCTTGCAAATATATTTTCCATTTTGGATGGTTGTCTCGTTACCTTGCTGATGGTTTCTTTTGCTGTGCAATAGCTTTTTGGTTTGATATAGTCCTACTCATTTACTTTTGCTTTTACTTCCTTTCTCTTTAAAGTTAAATTCATAAAATCCTCTTTAAGTCCAAGGTGCATTAGTTTAGTTCCTATGTTTTCTTCTATTCATTTTATTGTTTTGAGTCTTATATTCAGGTCTTTAATCCATTTTGAATTAATTTTGATGTGTGATGATAGACAACAGTCTAGTTTCATTCTTTTGCAGGTGGCTTTCCAGTTTTCCCAGCACCATTTATTGAAGAGGCTTTCTTTTCTTTATTGTATGTTTTTTTTGTTTGTTTGTTTGTTTGTTTTTTTGTCAAAAATCATTTGCCCATAAAACATGGGTTTACTTCTGGACTCTCAATTCTGTTCCACAGGTCTATGAGTCTGTTTTTCTTCCAATACCATGTGTTTTCATTATTGTTGCCTTGTAATGTCATTTGAAGTGGGGCATCTTTGTTCTTTTTTCTTAGGATGGCTTTGGAAATTTGGAGTCTTTTGTGCTTCCATAAAAATCTGATGATTTTTTGTTCTATTTCTTTAAAAAATGCTGATGAGATTTTGATAAGGATTGCATCAAATCTGTATAATGCTTTAGGTAATATGGTCATTTTAACTATGTTGATTCTTCCGATCCAAGAACATGGAATGTCTTTCCATTTCTTTGTATCTTCTATGATTTCTTTTAAGAGAGTCTTATACTTTTCATTATATAGGTCCTTTACATTTCATTAGGTTTATTCCTAAGTATTTTTATTTGGGTGCAATTGTAAAAGGAATAATTTTTTCACTTCTTTTTCTGTCATGTCATTATTAGAGTATAGGAACACTATGGATATTTGAACATTGATTTTGTATCCAGAAACTTTATCGTATTTGCTTATTGTTTCTAGTAGCGTTCTTGTGGAGTCTTTAGGGTTTTCTATATAGAGAACCATGTCATTCATAAATAATGAAAATTTGATTTCTTCGTTTCCTATTTGGATACCTTTTATATCTTTCTCTTGTCTGATTGCACTCACTAGGACCTCCAATGTTATATTGAATAACAGTGGAGATAATGGACAGCTATATCTTGTTCCTGATCTTAGAGGGAAGGTTTTTAGTTTTTCACCATTAAGTATAATGTCGGCTGAGAGTTTGTCATAGATGGCCTTTATTATGTTAAGGTACTTTCCTTCTATACCCATTTTGTTAAGTGCTTTGATCATAAATGGATGCTGTATCTTGTCGAAGGCTTTTCCTGCATCTATTGATATGATCACATGATTCTTATGCTTTAATTTGTTTATGGTGTATCATAATAATCAATTTACGTATGTTGAACCATTCCTGTGCCTCTGGGATGAAGTCCACTTGATCATGGCGAATAATCTTTTTAATATGTTGCTGTATTCTATTCACTAGAATCTTAATTAGAATTTTTGCATCTGTGTTCATGAGAGATATTGGTCTGTAGTTTTCTTTTTTTTTGTTTTACCTTTACCAGGTTTTGGCATCAGAGTAATATTGGCCTCATAAAATGAGTTAGGAAGTATTACCTCCTCTTCGATTTTTTGGAAGAGTTTGAGGAGAATAGGTATTAAATTTTCTTTGAATGTTTGGTAGAATTCACTGGTGAAGTCATCTGATCCTGGACTTTTACTTTTTGGTAGGTTTTTGATGATTGTTTCAATTTCCATACTACTTATTGGTCTATTTAAATTTTTTCAGTTCTTTTTGATTCAGTCTAGGAAGGTTGTATCTTTCTAAGTACTGGTCCATTTCTTCTAGGTTATTAAATTTATATACTTATATACTTTTTCATAGTATTATTGTATGATCCTTTGTATTCCCGAGGTGTCTGTCATAATTTCTTCTCTCTCATTCCTGATTATGTTTATTTTTGTCTTTTCTTTTTTTCTTTCATGAGTCTAGCCAGGGGTTTGTCAATGTTATTAACTTCCTCAAAGAACAAGCTCTTTGGTGCATTTATTTTTTCTATTTTTTGTTTCCTTTCAATTTAATTTAATTCTGCTCTAATTTTGATATTGTTTTCTTTTGCTTATTTTAGGCTTCATTCTTCCTTCCTTTTTTAGTTTTTTAAAGTTATTCTTCAGTAGCATGTTGTTTCATCTTCATGTATTTGTGGTTCTTCCTGCTTTCTTTTTCCAGTTGATCTCCAGCTTCAAAGCATTATGAACAAAGAATATGGTTGGTATGATTTCAACCCTCTTATATTTGTTGAGGCTATCTCTGTGTCTCAGTATGTGGTAAATACTTGAGAATGGTCTATGTGCACCAGAGAAAAATGTATAAGCAGCTGTTTTGGGATGGAAAGCTCTGTAAATGTCAATTATATCCAGTTGATCTAATGTATCATTTAAGGATGTTATTTCCTTATTTATTTTCTGTTTAGATGACCTATCCATATTGGACAGTGGGGTATTTAGGTCTCCTACTACAATAATGTTTTGGTCTGTTTCTCCCTTTAGTTCTGTTAGTAATTGCTTTATATATTTGGGGGCTCCCTGTTCGGGAACATAGATATTAATGAGTGTTATCTCTTCTTCATGCATGATTCTCTTTATCATTATGAAATGCCCTTCAGTATCCTTCTTTACCTTTTTTATTCTGAAGTCTATTTTGTCTGATATTAGTACTGCTGCTACGGCTTTTCTTTGAATGCCATTTGCTTGAAATATCAATTTCCTCCTTTTCACTTTGAGTCTATATTTGTCTTTGGAACTGAGATGTGTCCCCTGGAGGCAGCATATGGTTGGGTTTTGTTTTTTGATCCATTCTGCAATTCTGTGCCTTTTTTATTGGTGAAGTTAGTCTTTTTACATTCAGAATGATTATTGAAATATAATGTTTTCCTATAACCATTTTATCTTTTGTGTTGTGGTAGTCTATGTTTCCATTTTCCCTGGTCCTTGTGTGTCTGTTTTGTTGTTGTTGTTGTTGTTGTTGTTTGTATTTTGTTTTTGGTTGGGTTTTGTGGGTTTTTCCTCTAGTCTTTCCTGTTTTATGTTATATATTTCAGTTCTGATTTTTTGGCGTCTGGTTATCATTACATATATGTAGAGGATAGTTTTATATATATATACACACACACATAGATATATATATAACATGATATAGATATAAATATAGATATAGAAATTAGATATAGATATAGATATAGATATAGATATAGATATAGATATAGATATAGATATAGATATAGATATAGATATAGATATAGATATAGATATAGATGATATAGATTATTCCATTTCCTTCTCGTGTGCCTTATCTCCATTCTCCTTTGTGATTTTGGATCTTTGAATCCTCCCCTTTTCAGTAACTGTTGTCTCAATTTGTCCATATTTATGCTGAATGTCCATTACTATTTTGTTATAGCAAATCTCTTCTTATTGTTTATGCTTATAATACCCTGTTCTTAGTAAGGGTTTCACTCTTCTGCTTCTATCTGCCTGCTAGTCATCTTACTCATAGTTATGTATATTTTTTTTGTCATTTTGTTTTAGGTAGACTGACCCCTTTCAGTATTTCTTGTAATGCAAGCCTCATAGTGAATTCCCTCAATTTTTGTATGTCTGGAAAGGTTTTTATAGAAATAAGGGATAACCTTCATATCTAAAAGAGAGCTTTGCTGGATACATTATTTTTGGCTGGTAGTTTCTTTTAATAGTTTAATAGTTTGAATATTTGATTCCACTTTTTTTCTAGCTTGTAAGACTTGTGCTGAGAAGTCCTATGATTATTTAATGGGTTTTTCTTTATTGGTTACCGTCTCCCTTTCCCTGGCTGCCCTGAGAATTCTTTCTTTTTCAGTGATTTTTTTTTATTATTATTTTAATACAATGTGTCTTGGAGAAAGCCTTTCTGGGTTGAGATAATCAGATGTTCGGTTGACTTCTTGAATTCCAAGCTCCAGCTCATTCCTTAGATTTGGGAAATTCTTGTCAACTATTTGTCTGAAAATGCTTTCTAATCCCTGCTCCTTTTCATCCCCTTAGAGAATGCCCATTATTCTTATGTTTCCTCTCTTGATGATATCAGCCAGCTCTTGTATTTGTCTTTCATTATTTTTCAATCTTTGATTTCTCTTTTCTTCCTTCTGGTTTATTTGTAGATTTCTGTCTTTGATATCACTGGTCCTTTTCTCCATTTAGTTGACTCTATTTTTCAAGCTTGCTATTTCATTTTTTATCTCTTTCAGTGTGTCTTTCATCTCCAGAAGTTCTATTTGGTTCTTTCTAAGGGTTTCAATCTCCTTGCTAAACAACTCATTCTGCTGATCTAGTTGTTTTTTTCAATCTCTGTGGTAGCTCTTGTGCACAGATACCATGCTCAGATGTACTGATGTGCAAGTTGGGTGTTTGTTGTTGTTTTAGATGTCTATCTTTTTGTTGATTTAAAAGGAGAGATCTGAGGACATCTCTCACTCTGCCATGTTTCCGATGTCATTCTTCCTCACTATTTGTTTAATGACACTGTGATGATTAATTAAATGTGTTAATTTGACTGAGCCACGGCATGCCTAGACATTTGGTCTGAGTGTGTTTGTGAGGATATTACTGGATGAGATTAACACATGAATTAACAGACTAAGTAAAACAGAATGTCTGCCTAATGTGGATGGCCCCATTCAATTAATTTAAGATCTAAATAGAATAAAAATACTGAAAAAGAAGGAAATTTGCCTGTCTGACTATTTGACTGTAAATCTTGAAATTGCTTATCCTCTGTAATCAATTAAGTCAATTCTTTAAAAATCTATCTATCTATCTATCTATCTATCTATCTATCTATCTATCATCTATCATCATCCATCCATCCATCATCTATCCATCCTCTCTCTCTCTTTCTCTCTCTTCCTCTCTAATCTATCTATCATCTATCTACCTTTATGTTTTTATCTCCGTATATCTATTTATCATCTGTATCTATATCCGTAACTATTATCTCCTATTGTTTGTTATTATGACGAATCTTGACTAATACAGGCATGACTATCCTTAGAGTTGTCCATTTTTTAAAATTTATCTTTGACTATATTTTGTTCCTCTCTTTCACAACAAAGTTTCTCAAGCCCTCTCATTTGTCTCTTCCATTAAATATCCCTTGATTTTTATGATAGCTTTCCAACTAGTCTCTCTTCTTTAGCTATTTCTAACAGGAATAGTGGCTGCGTAAATAAAAATTATTTAAAATAGAAACCTACATAACAATAATTTATAGAAGTATGTACCTAAATGGTACCATATGTAATAAAGTTGTATATTTTGTGGTATGTACAATAATTTTATAAAAGTTCGAATACAGGAGACCTAAGAGAACAAGAAAAATAAGACAAGTCCCCATTGTAAATGTGAAGGTTATGTAAAATATTTAAAAATGCAAACTATTTAAATACCAGGGAAGGATGAAAAAAAGATATCCTTGGTAATGAGAATATAAACAGAGACCCATAGAAATGTCAACAGAATATTCAAACAGTGAGTAACCTGCAAGAGAGAGGTGAAGGATTTGTTTTAGATAACAATTGATTCCAATTTGTAAAAAGTAAAAATGGCCAGTTTATAATCGTTCATGAAATTCAAACAGGAGGATTGATATGATAAAATTGGAACTAGCTACTTAATAAAAGTGCTAGATTGATAGGCATATATAAGATTGCTTGGAGGGAAGAAAAATTTGAAAAGGAGCTTGGAAAGACCTAGCTAGAAGCCTGGTAAACTTGAGTTCCAGTTAAGAAGGTCTGGATTGGTAGCAGAAAGTTGGTAAAGAAGAAAATATATAGAAAGGTCTAATTTTATCTTAACTGCTTCCAGATGACATCCATTACAACAAAGTTAAAAACAAACAAATAAGAAACTACCCAAGAGCAATAGTTCTCAACAGCGGCTATACATGCTTTCAAAGGTGAAGTGTGAAGAGATTTGGGGGAGATTTTTGCATGGCACAATGACCGAAGAGTGCTACTGGTATTTAGTGCACTGAGACCAGCACCATAATTTTCCTTTATTGCAAGGGTAGTCCCATACAACAGATAAATGCCAGAAGTGTCAAGAGTGTCCCATTTGAAAAGCATGGAGAGAGTGTTCTTAATTATAAATGTATGAATGGGCTTTTGGAGATCAGAGAAACCCTAGAAATTATAATATGCTTCTGTCATCTGCTCTTTCTCTTAGAAAGCAGCAACATTCCTATGAAAAGTTAGCAATTACTATGTCAAAGCATACTGGTCTTTGGGCGATAGTGTGTGTAACTCAGTGATATTCAGGAATGCTGACTATTATAGTAATAGATGACTACAAAGGAGATTGCTTAAGGGAAATAGAGAATATTTAGCCATTTAGCCATGGTTAATTTTATTGGCATCATAGTATTCATAATCTGGTAATGTTATATTCTATGTCCAAACTTTAGCTTCTTTCCTAATCACCAAATAAATTTGTTAATGCATAGATTATTAAACTTTCTAATTCTATAGTGAGTCCAGGTTAGGGTTGAGAATTTTGATTTTTAAGAAGTTCCAAGGTAGTGTTGAGTACCATTTGTGTAGCGGAGGGTAGAGGTGGGCGAGGGAACAAAAACAAAGAACAACCTCTAGAAGTTCTCTTGGACATAGACTATGATATTATTTGATTTATGCAAATTAGGTGGCCAAGAAAATTACCTTCAGTTCTTTTGGCCAAATGTTCTTTGTTTTCCTTCAGAGAATCTTCTTTTTTAGTCAGCTGTGACTGTACTAGTTGGAAACCCAATACTGTACATGCTGAAAAGGGGCGATTTGGAAATCTTAGTGGTTCATGTTTATTTCTCACTTCTGAGCACATGAGCAAATACTACTCAAAGAAGAACAAACAAAATCTGTTTATTGAGAGCGTCTTATAGCAAAGGAGTCAGCAACTGTTATTTGTGTTTGCTTACAAGCAAAGGAGAAAGTTTTACAGTGGAAAAGTGGCAGATTGTAGGTCAGAGAATTGTTCTTATAGATTAGGTGCTCCCAATCTGGGGCCATGGACCTGTAGAGATCCATGCACTGTTAGGAACTGGGTCACACAGCAGGAGGTGAGCAGCAGGGAAGGGAGCTAAACTTAATCTGTACTTAAAGCCATTCCCCACTGTTAGCATCACTGCCTCAGCTCCACTTCAGATCATCAGGCATTAGATTCTCATTGGAGCACTGGTCCCTGGTGCCAAAAAGGTTGGGGACCACTATTATAGATGGTCTGGCTGTAATTTATTTGTATATTCAGTCTTTCATTTCCATTACCCATTAGCTGCGACAGGTCTAGGTCTACTGCTGTAGATCTACCCCAAGCTGGAGGTAGTTCTGGTCTCCTTTTTCTTTTTCTCAGCCTCAAGTTGAATGACATGTCCTTCTCATGACAGAGAGCACAGGATCAAGAGCACTGTTGAAAGCTAATAAAGTCACTAAAATCTTCTGATTGGGACAGATAGGTCATGGGTCATTGCTGTGCACTATTCTATTGACCAAAGTGAGTCACATGACCAAGACCAAAGAAAATAGAATAGGGACAAAATAATTTTGAACACTATTATTGTGCATCAGAGCTACAAGAAATGACATGACTACAAAAAGAAGATGAGAATGGAGCAGGGTAATGGGTTATTAGTGCATACAGATAGGAATATTAGTGAAAACTGATTCTAAGAGATCTATCATTTCTATTACATTCTGTGCTGTAGGTCATTCACAGGAGTTAGTATTTGATTATTACATCTCTGGTTACATATATTTATGTATTTTTACATAATGAATAACTGTAGAAATTTGAGACTAATAGAAAATGAGAAACTATTCTAATGTGCTAAATTTTTATGCATTCAATTTATTTTGTTTTTCACATTATCACAATAATTTATACTGCTCTAGTATTTCATTTATCCGTAAAAAAAATAAAATGATGTGTTAAAAATATATTAAACATACATTTGTAATATTTGTTTGTTTTTCCAGCAGAATAATTTCAAGGCTGATATTTAAAAAATGATTGTAAGCTTCACTTACGAACTTTATGCAAGAATAGACGAGTTAGATATTTTTTTTTTCTTTTGTCATTTATGGCATGAGTTTAGTACCTGGGGAAAGCCTTTCCAGTACAATTTTTGACGCTTTCAAAATTGTACCTTCTCTATTTTCTAAGTTCTTTAAAGGCACTTAGAAAAATTTGAGGTCCTCTAATTTTTTTATTTAATCTCACAATGTGAGGCACAAGCGTCACACATATTGAGTTCAATAAATGTTCATAAACAAATTAATAAATATTATCTAAACCCTTAGGATAATGGAGAAAGATCATTTACACACAAATTGCTACAAATGTTGAGCTTAACTAACTATCATGATGATGTGGAGAAAGAAGCAATCCCTTTACTATTTGCTGATCTGCATTTTTCATTAAGTGGTACAGACCAAGTAATCATAAATTATTTAGCATTATTATTTTGAAGATCCTTAGCAGAGTAGTTTACAAAGACAATTAAATCTAAATTGACTGAAATACTTAATGATCATGAGCATATAATAATTATACAATGGCTAGTTAATTGTCTTGTCGTTCTTAACTGAATCTTGTAGTACTTTTAATTTATTGAGTGAATTAAATAGTTTAATATGATGTAGAACCCAAATCCATATTCTATCATATTCTGTGAGCTAAATTTTCAATGACACAATATTTACCATATTTTATTATAAAATTTAAATATACTTATTTTAGAAAATTCTGAAAGTAAACAAATGCATGAATTATTTTAAAATGTTCCCAACACCAAAAGAGAGCAATTAGTAAAGCATTTAGACACTAACTTAGGAAAAATACAAAATACACAGAACTCTGGGATTTTTTTTTACCTCAATTTATAACAGGAAAATATTATTATTTTAAATATTCTTTAAAATCATCATTTTGTCACTAATGGATAAGATATTCTATGTTTCAGTGCTCAGTCATTAAGAGTTTATAGACTTTAAAAATATATATTATCTCTAGGCAAATTCAAAGGGCTATAGGAAAAGACTCGTGGCTTTTGTGAAGGCCTGTTAGTATGATTCCATAAATGTCTGGATAACAGATCTTTTTTCTAGCTCCTGGGTGAAGTTCAGGAAAATCTTTGGATTCTTTGTTAGCCAGTGGAAGCAGAGAGCAATAAATTCAGGCTGACTTTACATTTGTGTGCACTGTACTTCATGATATGTTAATAAGTGGAACAAAATATATCACACTTCAAGTGCCAAGACCCTTTCAATCCAGAATATTCTGTACTGTTTGGAGTGTACACTTGAAAGTTTTATTCTCTCTAGAATAATTCAGTATTGGAGAAATATCTATTTCCCAGAAAACAATAAAGAAATCTTGAATGTAGAGGGCAACCTTTAGAGATAAATGATGTGACTTCCTAAATATACCATCTTGTTGAGACTCTGAATCATATGGAACATGTTCTTGATGATCTAAGATTGTCTTTATTTCATCATGAGCAGTGAATCAGATAGACATAATATTTTGAGAATATATTGTTAGACCCTTCAAAACTCTGGTCCCTCTGTTCTCATCTAGCTTCTATATTGTGTGTTTACATCTGAGGTCAGTCTAATACTTCTTTCCTTGTAGATTTTTTTAAAATATGTTGAGTCTAGTTAAATTATATTTTATTTATGCTCAAAATTCATATGTTCACTAGATTATTATATCTAGATCTCTTAATTATATCTATACTTGGTAATCTCTTTCTATATTCAGATATGGTATTTTATAAGTACAAATATATTTTCTTTCAGTATTAATTTAATTCTTGAATTTTTCATCTTTCTTATTTAGGCATGAATACTGATATTCTGAATTTTGGATTTCTGTTTTCCTTATTTCCATCATCTCTTTTGTTATTACTCTTAATTCTTATATTTTCTGTATCTTTGATTTTTAATATTTCTATTTTTCTTCTTCTAGTGTAAATATTAACTATGCTATTTATTTGGAGTTTTCTTACCCTTCCTTATCTCATCTATCTTCAGATTTATTTTTACTTCATGATAGCCAGCACTTTGTCCAATTCAGTTGCCCTTCATCTCTCAGATTGCCTCATATGAATCTAAGCCTTTATGCTATTTGACAGTGTAAAGTAGATAATTTCTAAATATTTTGCTGTAGTCAGTCTTTTCGAGAAAATATACTTTTGCAACTCAACTATTATTTTCTTATGTATTTTCTGATACATAACCTTTTCAGAAGTCTCACTTTTATTTGTTTTGTTTGTTTGTTTGTTTGTTTATTATTTATTTATTTATTTTAGGTGAGGCAACCCTTGCTTGGTTGACCTCACAGATTGCAAGGACCTTGTCAGCTTACAACTCCTCATTTTATTTTATTTTATTTTATTTTTTTAATTTTTTTACACCTACAGCACCTGGTCTTCCTACGTGGTCTCCCATTCGAGTACTAACCAGGCTCGACCCCGCTTAGCTTCCAAGATCAGACGGAATCGGGCTTGTTCAGGGTGGCATGGCCGTAGACTCTTTTATTTGTTTTTGGTGTCCCAATACTTCAACCACAAAGATCTATCCTAGTCAGATTTTTGTTTATGACAGGTGGGATATTTTTCTTGTTTCTCCTAATTGTGTATTTTGATATCAGAAAGTACTCCCTAAGGTAATAGCCTGAGAGACTGGTAGACATGTATAACTCATTAAGGAATAATGTTTGTTATCACTTCTGGTCCTCTTAATCTTAATTGCTTCTGTAAAGAAAGAGAGGAAGAGGGAGAGAAAAGGGGAAAGAAAAGATAAATGATCATCGGGAGCTCTCAGAGAACAGCTTTCCTATAAATTTTGCCCATACACATTCTTTATACCACTCAATCTGTATGCCTATGTAAAATTTTAAGGCCTGTTCACTTTTGCCTTAGATCTAGCTATAGTATTTCTGGAAAGCTCTATCTAAGGGAGGATGGAAAAGAAATGTTATGGTTATGTACAAACTGAAAGGAATGAACAGTAGGTCACAGACAGTAAGTAGTTCCTTACAGTTAAATGGCACATTTCTGGTTGGTGTAGATGAGGAGTTTCTTACAATTACAGATGTGTTTGATTTTGTTTACATAGTTCTTTAAGAATTTTTATTTGAATGCTTTTAGATGGGCTATTTACTCACTTGATATATAAGCCCATCTTTCTCTATGTATAAGAATAGAGTCTGATTACATATTTATGTTGTCTGTCTGCTTCTTGCAGGCATTTAAGTTTAGAATCACAGGATAGATCTCATTTATATGAGAAGGCCAGCAAGTTTAATTATGATTCATTTGGAGGGTTAGCATAGTCCATTCATTCAGACAAATTTTAGTCTTGTAATTAGTGGAAATTTCTCACAGATTTTAGCAATATTGAATCTTTCAGTATTTGTGCTCGATATTATTCTAATTGTGTTTTCTACTGAAATACTGTAGGTATTTTAATTGGAATATAAAATAATTGTCTTAAATGTGAAAACATATTTGCACTTTGCTCCGCAATAAAATAATTTGATTTCTAGAAAGGTTCTTCAAGATAATTTATTCCAGTCACTTCATTTTATGGATGCATTTCAGAAATTACTTTCCCAAGTAATTTGGTTGTTTATGGTAGATTTCAAACTAAAAATCAATATTCTTTCCATTTTTTACACATTTTATATATTTCATATTGAACTTGCTATTTTGCTAATCTTCTCCATGATTTCTACTTTAAAATTCTTTTTATTTTTTATTTTTTTTTGCCCTAAGGGAATACATGAAAACCATCATTTGAAAATTTCGTAATTCTAATAAAATAAAAACAATTTTAGACAATATTTTTTCCTGGAATATTTAGATTTAATTTTTAAAACACCAAGACTGGCCAGTTATTTTGTTTATTTATTTATGTTTACCTGAAGTGCCTTAGAATCCTTGTCTTTATGATTATTGGGATTGCACATTTCCAATCATCTCATCTTTATTCCTAATTTGTTTTTAACTCAGAGCATTTTGAATCCTTGTTTTCTCCCCCAAATAGAAAGTCTCCTCTTCTTATTCATGATCCCCAAAACTTAACCATTTACTTTACTAGTTTAACTAATCTACAGTTTGCAGCAACCCACACTTGAATTTATGAAGTTAGAGTCATAGGAATGAATCAATAAAAACATTTTAAGCTAATATGTGTTCCCAATATATCTTTGTTAACCACAAAGTAACTGAGATACTGTCCTTTTAAACTGGAAAAAATATATACAGAGATTAAAATGAAAAGTAATTCTCAATTTTTATAAGTCGATCCTTTCCTTTTATTTGGGCATTTCCTCTGATGTTTCTGTTGAGGCAAATTACTGGTAATGTCTGTATTCCCCCAGAGTGGTACATTTTTGATGTTTTCGAGAGTAATTGTCAACTTCACTTAGAGGCTTACTAATACCTGAATTATCTTTTCTCTCTAGATCCAGTGTCATTTTTAACCTTTTGTTTGTTGTTTAATTACTTTCTTTTCAATATTATAGTTCTTTTTATTGCTATCTGTTTGCAAGCTCACTGAGTGTTAATGTTTTATGACTTTGAGGGTTATGTTTTATTTCTAACCGTTAACATAGTGGTGAGAAACTCAGGAGTACATGTTCAAATAATATACTTATTCATTAGAATTGATGTTAACAAAAATGTTCTCAGAACTAATTGGCATGTACTATAGTTCCACTAAACAGATTCTGATTTCTCCTAAGTTTAGAGAAGATGTTGATATTTTACATCATATGGAAATACTCATCTTCAATTTAATCATTGTGATAGTGAGTATTACATCTCCTAAATCTACATGTACCCTAAGATTATAAAAACTTCAGACTGATATATATTTGAGTGAATAAGAAGATTTGTAGGTTATCCCTGTCTATGTTATGCTATTTTTTCATTTATTACTTCCTTTCAACTGTTGGATGTAAAAAGTGACAAGACTAAATTCTTAAATATCTACTGTAATTGGTAGTAAAGCCAAGGTCCTTATGATTTTGGTTAAATTCAGTTTTAAATCCTAGCTCTAGAAATTATCTGTCTCCACTCTCCTACTCCTAGAGACCTAGGATTTCTCCAAATAATCAGCATCTCCCAAGGCAGCAGAAGACAGTAGCCCAGACCTGACTAATGATCACATGGTGTGGACCTCGGGCAGGCAAATGATACTATCTTGACTTAAGTTATGATTCAGCTCCTGTGCTACTTTCTCATGAGACTGAACAGAGGGACTCTGGAAAAGACTTCATTACTGTACTCCAGATATGAAGAAAGGATTCATTACTCTTACCTCACCTCCAACTAATGAGCTCCCAATATGACCCCGAACCCCTAACGCACAGTGTCTTGTGATTTTGTCCTATATAATCTGTAACCTACATGCCATCCAAGGGCCAGTCCTTGAGCTAGCTCACCTGTGTCTCTGGGCTTGGCATCATCTCCTTAAATAAACCTTTACTTTCTTTGCTGCAAACTCCTATTCGTGTCTCCTTTGGCTTTGATGTGTGCAGATAAAACAAACCCCTTGAGTCTGATAACAGTAGGACCAATAAAAAAAGATGACTAGATATTAATACACAGTTTACACCAGGAGTGAGAATATAAATTATTTATAATATTAGGTTTGAAATATTCTACTTTTAATTTATTTACAGTTAAATTTCTCCTTTATTCCTAAAGCTTATAAATTATGAACTTTTAATAAAATCAGAAAAAGAACCAGCCTTCTCTGTAGCTCATTAAATCCATTCGATTTCAGTCAGAGGCAGCATTTAAAAGCACTTTATCCTCAGTAGTATTCTCGCTATTCTAACTAGTTCAAACTGAAAGCCTGAGAGTCCAGGGCTTATCTCATAACAATTTCTCTTTTTGTCTTTGATTTGTATATCTTCGTAAAGGAGCCTAGCCAAATATTAACTACTATTTTGCAAAGCCCTATTATTGTGATTTTGCCTATTCCATTTACTTCAAGACAACCAGCAACCACAAACACTGTGTTCACATGCTTGCATAGTATCAAGGACACACCTGAAATTACACTCAAGTAACTACTATAAAACAAAACTTCCTTTGGTCCTAAAAGGTGTCTCCCCTTATTATACCAGGCTTAATGATAGAATGTCTAACGCCTTAACCAGAGATAGTCTTTAACAAATACAATATTGGATTTTTTTTATACTTCTTTCTTTCATCCATTAAAACCCAGATACCAAAGAAATGTTTAGCTTCCACAGCTTAACCTGTATATTAATGTGTCTTCAATAAGAGTTTGATGACTGTTTTAGCACAGATTCTCAAAGTGGAAGTTAAAATCCTTTGAAAATTAAAATGAATCTAAACTATTTTTGTTTCCTTAGAGCATGCCCTGTTGCTATACTTGCAATTATGCCTCCTTCTCTCTGGAGTGTGAAAACACTTCAGTGTCATCTCTTTCAAAGTTGTTATCCTTTATGGAAGGATCATCTATAGTAAATTTCTGAGTTTGAGTAATTTTCATTGGCTTTTTTTTCTTAAGGTAATATGTGACACATCTTGATATTTAGACACTCTCGCCTGGAATAACTAGGAAAAGTAGTAGTTATAAGAATAAAGTGTCCTTTGAAAAGGGCAGAATACAACCTTTTTTTCCCCGAGAATACAAATTTGAGTTTCTAAGTAGAAATAAAAATGTGATGAATTTTATACATAAGGATATTTGGGAATTTTTTTAAATATAAAAAGTCAAAAAACCTGAGTCTTGGAAATGGGCAAAAGAGATTACCTGAATTTTTTTTAATGAAATTCTGGGTGTTGTCTAGTAAACTCTTTAGGGTTTTCTGTTAAAGTAGAATGTGTACTTTTAAATGTCTTTGACCAAGTTATTTTATAATTCTGTAGAGATAGAAGTTAACTTGTAGAAAACTGAAAGCAATACACATTTTTTTTTCCTGTTCATATTCATGCTGGTACACATTCATTTTAACTGGTAGAATATGTAAATCTCTGTTATTTAAATTTTTATTTTACTGATTTTAAATTTTCACTAGTTCTCTCATTGATTAATGAGTTAGACAATTATTTGACATATGTTCATTTTATATTTGTAAGAGAAATGGTTAACATTAACACTTTGAAAATTATATTTTAATAATTACAAAAATTATATATGTAAAGAACAAAATAAAAATTAAGAAATATTCTGAAGTCTGAGTCATAATTGTAAACAGGTAGTGTTTAAGAAGCTATAGATCTAATGAACTAAGTGGTACTATATTTTAATATAAATGATTATCTGTATTAAAAGCAAAATTGCATTTTTGTATATATACTTTTTGCCTTTGAAATATTCTTTTATCCAGTTTCCTTTTGTCCTAAGTCGTGACTTCATAGTCTTCCTTGCTTTGATGTGTCTGTGTCTGCTTATGTTGACAGCAGTTTGTTCAAGAAAGATGAGCACCGAATGTCAGTGTCAGAAGACCAGAGGATGGCTACATAGTCTGGATCACCAGTGGTCTAAGTCAACTTGGTTTGGCAGGTTACAATTTAAGCTGCAAATTTTGTTTTCCATGTAGTTTTATTTAAGACTGGGCAAACATGACTTTGAATAATGATAATAATAAAGGGAATTTTTTTTCTTGTATTTTGAAAAAGTTTAATAGAAAGGAGGTGCATGTTAGAATGGTTGTTATCAAAACAAACAAACAAACAAAACAAAAACAAAAACGAGATACAAGTATTGGTGAGGATGTGGAGAAAAGGGAACTCTTGTTCCCTGTTGATGAGAATGTAAATTGGCACAGCCATTCTGGAAAACAGTATGAAGAATTTTCAAAAAATTAAAATTCGAACTATCATACGATTCAGTAATCCCATTTCTGGATATATATCCAAAGGAAATGAAATCAGTATCTAGAGAAGATAACTGAGCCTCCATGTTCACTGCATTATTCACAATAGTCATGACATGAAAACAATCTAAGCATCTCTCAACAGACAAACGGATAAAGAAAATAAGAGATGCACACATGCACACACATAATAAAGTATTATTCAGTAATAATAAAAAAAAATCCTGCCATTTGTAACAACATGGATAATCCTTGAGGGCATTATGCTCTGTAAAATAAGTCATAAGAAGAAAGACAAATACTATATATCACATTTATATGTGGAATGTGAAAAAGTCAAACTCATAACAACAAGAATATATTGGTAGTTTCAGGAGCTGGGGGCAGGGAGAAGATGGGAAAGATGTTGGTTAAAGGGTAAAAACTTCCAATTAGAAGATGAATAAGTTCCAGGGATCTAGGGTACAGCATGGTAACTATAGTTAGCAATACTGTATTACAGATTTGAATGTTACTAAGAAAGTATATCTTAAATATTTTACCACACACACAAAAAAGAGTAACTATATGAGGTTATAGAAGTGTTAGTTGATCTGTTATGGTAATCATTTCCAAATATATATGTATATAAAACATCACATTGTACACCTTAAACTTATACAATGTCATATGTCAATTATCTCTCAATAAAGTTGTGGGGGAAATAAAGGAAGGAAGTTCAATGCTGGCAGGTAGTCAGCAGCAGCTTCTGGACAAACTAAATATGGCAGCTGGAGTTCAATGGGACAGCTCCTTTTCTCAGACTCCACTGAGAACAAAAGTATCACTGAAATTACAGAGCTGGCAGGGAATCTCAAAGGAAAGCCTGAGTTTTCTTGAGCCGGGCAAATATGGGCTTTATTCTTGTGAATTATTTTGTTTTTATAAGCTTCTGATGTCTGAAGATCAATCCTTGAGATTATGACAAAGGCCTGGAGACACTGCCTATTAAATATGCACTGCCCTGCACTGGAAGCAGTTTCATAGGCTTCCTTGATTTAAATCAAATAGTTCTTATTAAAGACCTTCTCCAATCACTAATAACTTTTCCCTAAAGTTGTTTTTCTCATCCTCCATTAGAATTTCTATTTCTAGTAGTAAACTTAAATATATGTTGCTTTGTTGAGGTTTTTATTTTTTTCTTTTTTCTTTCTTTTTCTATATTTAAAATGCATGAGCAAACTTTCATAATTTTTTAAATACTTGTGGATAGGCTCTGGGATCTTTTACCAGAGGGTTAAGAGTAAGAGAGATTATGGCAAGGAATATTTTAAGAAATTCAAAATTATAGGCAGATTTATTAAACTAATATTTTGCTCCATGAATCTATTAAAAAAAAAATGTTACTTCTTAAAATCTAAAATAACAGAAAGCTTTTACATTTATATTATTTACCTTACAAAAATTATTTATTGTCTCCTTCCTGGGATAATTCTTAGATTTAAGTATAGATGCACTAAGGAATCATTTGGCTTACTTCCAATAATTAAATGTTTTAAGTCACATATAATGGATAAGATATTGTGAACTAAATTCTTGAATGAATTGCTTTATTTTTTTTTTTTTTTTTTTTGTGGAATGGCTTTTATATTAGCATTATATAAATAGCTGGCAAAATGTATTTGTGATTTGAAAACAACAAAAATATTCATAATTTATGATCAAGTTATTCATGTACTCACTCAATACATTTTTATTGAGCTCCATTCTGTGCCGGGCATGTTTGCTCTGCCTGTCAGGCAAGGTGAAGGTGAGGAAGAGATTAGAAAAAGGTGTAGTCAAGATGTCAAGACCTTGAAATTTAGTGGTAAAGACAGATATATATGCTCACAACTATACTTTAAATTATACTGTGAATGGTACATTAAAAGAATAGAAAACAGAGTACTATAAAATCATAAAGCAGGAAGAAATTAATTCCAACTTGGATAATGTGTAGAGGCTTTAAGGAGTAAAGAGGATTTTATCCTATAGATAAAAGATAAGATTTAATTCTATCTTTAGCTATAAAGATAGGGAAGAGCTGTGAATGTAGGGAATATAGGTGAGTAGGCACTAGCCAGGCAGAGACACAACACAGAGAATGAGTCATAACAATACAGAGGGAGTAGAGAGAAGAGTAAGAAGTTCGGGATGGCTGGAGGGTTGCATCTGCATATAATAGGAGGAGAAATATGGTGTGCGGTGAGCTATGTGGCTGGAAGACTAGATTTCAGAGTACATTGCATGCCAAAATAAGGAAGACTGAGGAAATTACTGCACAGTGAGGAGCTAGTAATATATTGTTCCATTGTAAAGTAATATAACAGAAACTCATATTTTCATACTTAAGAGGTTTATTATAATGATTGTATTATTCTCACAAAAAATGAATGACCAGTCTAATAACTCAAAAATAGTAAGTGACAAAGCTGGAAGTAGAACCCAACTCTTGATTCTACATCAATTCTAGTCTAAAAATGTGGAGTTTTCTTAAGTATCAAACATTATATTTTGATTTGTATTTTTATCTTTCAAAACAGGTTAAGAAAAGATTGTTTAGAATAAATGCCAAAGAATATTTTTAGAGGTATTACTTCAGAGTGTTTTCCTGCAGATTAACTGGCAGTTCTTGCAAATACTGCTGTAATAGAAATAGCCAATGATATTATCAAGTATACTAAGAAAATAATAAATTCACTCTATTTAAAAGAGATCCTTAATTATATAGAACGAAAAGTCATTTTTTTAAGCATCAAACTCAATATCCAAAATAAGTTTGTAAGAGTTTCTTCAAACTTCTAGCATGTATTTAGTATATATTTTATGTATTTTAAATATACTATTTTAGAACTTTATCTTTTTTAATATGCTAAAAGGCAACACCCTTGGTAAAATTATAAATATGTAAGTATATTTTTTACTTAAAAGTATCTAAACATATGTTTAGTTTTGATTTTTTTGTTGTTGTTGTTAGGGTGAAAATTGCCAAGAAGGCATTCCTTAAAGTTTCTTAAGCATTTCAATTTTTCCATAAAGTCTGTATTACACTTAGGTTTAAAAAATAATAAAAACCCTTCAAACTAAAGTTTATGGCTATTTCTGTCACATTGAAATGTGACGTGAACTACAGATTTGAAGCATGGAGATTTGTCCCCTTCTATGAAGTAGTCAATATTATGAAGTCTGCTATTATATTTTTATAGTGCCATTTGACCCCTACATAGATACTTTCATTATATGACAATAATATTCAATTTGAAGAAAACTAGCCCCAGTTATTTGAAAGTGTTCCACATGCAGAGAAGCATTTAGGTATTTTGTGTTGTTTTTTATAGAAGGCCTTGTAGTGACCAGACTGGTACCTTCCATTTTTCTCTTTTAACAGTTGGGTTGCTGATCTCACAAATCATATTTCGGTTGGAAATGAAAGGTGCACCACTGCCAGCATTTTGTTAGAAATAATGACACACTTTACTACCTGTAAGTGCTGACCGAGTGCTTCTGCCTTTTCTTCCCAAGGTGACTATAACACAGATTGATGAAAGATTCTGCAGGACGACAAAGGTTAAAGATGCAGACCCGGAGCTTGAAGCCGACGCTGACACTGATGGAGTGGAGTGCAGTGAGAATGCCCACATTATTGTCCTATCCTCTGATAACCAATGTAATATGAAAACTGACTACAGAAGAAAGGAACAAATTAAATCCATTAATCAAGCATATCTCTGCTAAACACTTGTTCTAAAGAGATGAACAAATGAAAAATTTACTGTTTGTTTTCATGCTCGCAAGGATTGGGAAAGAAAATTAATTATAAGGTACTGACCACACTATTAGTTAAGTTTTTCTTGAGGAAACTACTTATTGCTTTGTCAAAGGACAAATGAACCTCATTAGGGAGATTAGTTTCAGTTGGTAGTTTTGCATTAAGACAAACTAATAATACACACTTCAAAAGATACCCTAAGTAAAATTATGAAAACTGAAAATCCATTTTTTACCTGTTAATTTATGAACTGTACAAAAATGGCCACTCTATTACCTACTATGCAACTAGAAGGAAATGGGATGTAGCACCACTTTTCACTCAAGTGCCTGAAGGGGAACTATTTCAGTGTGGGCTTTGTGAGCCTTGTGATGATGAACTTGTGTATTCAGGGGTTATAACTTGGCCATGACATTTTACTTTTATGTTAAAGCATGTCATACAGAGTTCCACAGCAAAAGCAATTTTTGATAAGCTCCTTTGAAATCCTTTTCTTTTCAAATGTTTTAAGTGCCCTGGACAAATAGCAAGCTGATGTCTGATATTCTGAATTTTCCTTTCAACCTACACAGTACAAGGCTGGAAAAGGAAAATACTGCTCTGCTATCAATCCTTTCTGGACAGTGAGCTAAAATTCTTGAATCAGCCACAGTGAATGCATTTCAGTTTCAGTGTTCATTTAATTTCAGCCTTTCTGTGGAAGCCACTAACAAGGGGGCCAATTACTGCTTTGTGTGAGTGGGGAGGGCTAGGCTGCAGACACCTGTCTTCCAAAACCTGGAGTAAAACCAGACTCATTCCACAGTGTGTATAAATCAGCTGTGAAATAATAATGACTTTTTTTGGATTCACATGACATGGACTAAATTCAGACTTCTGACCCAGAAAGGAAAATCTGTGCATATCCCATTACCAATCCTGTGAGCCACTGAAGATATCCCCATCCAATTCTTGTTTTTATTTATAGGACTCTTGCTTTTGTTTATGAGAATGCAAGCAAAATTGACATTTACTTACTGTTTTTATTTGGTTCATTGTTCTAACTTTTCTAGTTTAACAGTAGCTTTAGAGGCATGGTGGTTGAGTGAATCAGGTCAAAATGACATCTAAGTTCACTGCTTCAGCCTCTAAATTCTGTTATTAAGGAATGATGGGGGTAGAGCTTTAAAAATATTTTTCTTTATATAAAACTAAAGGTTTTTCTTTAGAGAGATTATCTCATATCATCAATAAAAAGTGTCAGCATTTTTTAAAGAAAATTATGTGAATCTATAATAGCAATTCCTACTGGCTACCCTTGAGTGGGGAGCTTTCAGAATTAGCTAAGGGTTTTCTTCCTCCAAAATTAGTGTGCCACCTTGAAGAGAGGAGCCAGGTTAAGTTGGACTTCAGGGTTAAACAGCACAGAGTATTCTTTTAAAGAAAAATAATATAAATTCGCAAATACAAAACTAGATGTCTTAATTTTGGTTTTTCATAAGGAAACTCCAGAAGGTGAACATGGATATAATTCACTTATGTGGGAAATGATCCTCTTAGCACAGCGAGGAAGTGAAGTAGTGATATGAAGAAGGGAGAAAGACAGTATGGGGACATAAGTAATAGAGTCACCACTTTGAGCAACTGGGGATCCACCTTACAGTGAGTCCTCTGGGAGACATTTTAGATCATACCCCAGAACACTTCGTCGAGGGGCAAGAGACCTGGAGTCTATTCTATTCCACATTGGTTAAAGGTTCTTCCCAGTGGGGTATTTCTCTGGCTTTTCTGGACTTCTCTGTGCTTGTGTCTGTCTATGGGCTGTGAACACTCATGCAGCCAGAGGAAGTCCTCAGGAAGAGGTGAGTTTGAGGTGACAACCATGAAAATTTACAGGAACTGATCATCAGAGCCCTAGTTGAGCTACAGAGTAAGGTTAGGGGCAGAATATACTGGAAGAGTACTGACAGCTCCTTCTATATAAAGTATGAAAGTGAATATTTAATTAAATAATAAAATAAATCACAGCAAATCACAAATATAAAAAGTTGACAACTATAATCATTTCGATGCTATTCAAATGAGAGTAAGTATGATAGATAGAAAGTCAGAGTGGAGTGTAATAATGGTCTTAAATGACTGCTTTCAAACCATCTTATTGTTGCAATAATGATTAATTAATAATAATAATAATTAATAATAATTCCACATGAACACATTTCTAGGGTCTTTTCTGATATCTCACAAGGGATCTGCTTTAAATGAGGGTCCCTGACTTGGGTTTTGGTAATTTCTTCATAAATTGCCTATGGATGCTATTACTGAGTTTTTCGTATATCCTTATGTGTGTAGTTCAGAAATTAAGTTGAGCACTAACAGTCAAATATTTCTAAATGACAAAAAAAAATTGATAAAATAACTTAAAACATGTGCTTTGGTATATGCAAATGTTTGAGATAATCGAGAAGCTGATTAATTACAGCTTGGTTTTTCAAGCATAGTACTATTGAAATTATGGGTAGTTATCCTGTGCATTTTAGGACCTTTAGCGGTATCCCTGGCCTATACCATTAGATACAGTAGCATATCTCTCCCAGTTGAAACAAACAAAAATGTTCCCAGACACTGCCAAATGCCCCCAGGGCCAAGTAACCCCTAGTTGAGACAAACTTATTTAGAGGACAGGAAAAGTTAGAGACTAGAAATTTGACAAATAAAAAAAATATCTGGGATCTGTTTCAATTTGATTTATTTGCCCACATATCTAAATCTATCTTTATGCCACTATATGGATAAAACAATCCTCTTATTTAATTATTTAAATTTCACACAAAAATATAATTTAGTTATTGTGTGAATGAGAAAATGATCTTAGTGACTGAGCTATAAAATATTGTTGAAGGTTATAAGGAAATAAAGTTATTTTAGGGAACTACTTAGTCATCCTAGATTATTCAACATCCCAGATTATTCAACATTCCAGATAAGCAACATCTCTTGTTTTTAAAAAGGTCTAGAATAAAAATGTAAATTTTTCTAATGTAAAAATGGTGGGCTTACTGCAATAGTAGATCTCTTTGTGGCAAAATATAAAATTTAAGCTTTTTATGTAAGAAATATTTATGATCTATGATACATATGTAAAAAGTGTTTAACATAAAATATTTACTGATAAAGAATGGTCTTCTTCTTGAATACCAAAAGAACATGGCAAAAATTTCATTAAATTCAACTCTCATTTAATAAACAACTACTATATGCTCTAGAACTTGGCCAAGCTCTTAAAGGTGAACGAGTATAAGCAAGATAAACATTTTTGCCATAAGAGTTGAAAATCAAGTAAAGGAAGAAAAATATATTCATTGATAATTGTTACATAATTACAAACTTGATAAATGTAACAAATCGGTGCCAAATTATGCTATGTCTTCCAAATAGTATTCTGTGAATGAGTAATCCTAGGAGATAATATGAGGCTTACACACACACACACACACACACACACACACACACACACACACACACAAGAATTCCTTAGTTAAATAATATGGAGAAATACTGGATGATGTATTTCTAGAGATATCCACATTATCATATAAAAGTCTCAGGAAAACAACAACAACAACAACAAAACACTATTAGAGTTTGCCTAACCCAAAATTTTATAAACCACCTTGTACAGAGAATAATTCTTTCACAGCCAGATCACATTTGATAGGCCTTCAAATCAGAAAAGAAGTATTAAAAAGTTTAATTTCTATTGAAAGATGAGAACAAGCATAATAAAATTCAATTTGAAGTGAGTACTATCAGATGGAAAAATTTTTCCCATAGAGGTATGTGGATAGAGACCACTGAAGGTATAAAAGACACTAAAACTTTAAAATGCAAGTCATATCAGAATGCAGCCTGATAGAAGTATAAATGCACGCGGGATACTGTTCTAGCAAATGCAAAATCTCAGCAGTTTAGGGCAAGTGCTTTTGAAATTATAGGTTGAAGTCAGTGAATTCCTGGGTAAGGTATATGGACTTTATTCTGTAGGCCATGTAAAGGCACTGATGCTTTGTGAGTAGAATGAAATAATCAGAGTAGTAATTTAGAATTGGAGATGGAAAAATTAAATACAAGAAATTAAAGTAGAAAATAAGTTACAAAGTCCAAGAAAGAATCAACACGTATTCTATAATCATGTCTTGCAAGTCTACAGTTCCAACCAAATTTTCCACTATGTTCTTCACTTTGAAATAAAGGCCACAATCCTTAGCCTGATATTTAAAGCTCTTAATAAACTGTGCCCTTTCTGCTTATTTAGTAACTACCTTTCTGTACTTATCTCATGTTCCCCTTTTTATACAATTTATACTCCATTTGAACCGAACTGCTTTGCTGTTCAAGTAGTTAGGTCCACAAATCAGAAAGGAAATTAAGTATATGTAGATATAAAAGTAATCTACAAGATCTATAAATCAGTTATGTTAAATAAAATAACTCTTACAAAAAGTTTACCCACACATCTGAATATACTCTGACATTTGTAGTAATAATTTCAGATATTATACTATTATTGTTATTGAAATAGACATGTTCAGATCCTGGCTACCTCAATGACTAGCTATATAAATTTGGCTGGTCATCTATTAACCCTTCCATGTCACAATTTCCTTGATTCTTAAATGGAGGTTATGATAGAATCTACCTCCAGGGTTTTTTATGAAGATTAAAAATTTAATTGGTATAACATACTTAGTATAATTTTTGGCATAGTCTAAGCAGTCTATTAATGGAGTTGCAAAAGTCCGAATATGAAAGAATATAAAGAGAGATAGTCACTCTCTCTTCTATACTGCCTCTGATCCTTTTACACAATCTTATTAAAGCATTTCTTAAGCATTCTTTTAATGTATTGTTTAGGTTTCTGTCTCCCCTACTGGCCTGGAGGTTTATTAGGGCTGGTACTATTTATAATTTATTTTTCATCTCTAAGTCTAAATGTAATGCTTAACATAATATCATGTCCTAATTAATATTTATTAAGTAAATGAATGAATCCATTTTAACAATATCAACATAATGATTTTGGAAATGCTATCTTTTCTCCTTCACAATTGGAGATTATTAGAATAAAATTAAATAATATAAACACAAATTAGGTAGTTCATATCCATTGTTCAAAATCTATTGAAGAAATATAATAAACCAAGGACAAAATAGAATTTTTTCCAACTTTAAGTGGGAAATCCAGGGAGCAAAAATAATACTTCAACTCCCCCCTGCTTCATAAGTCTTAGAGAAAGACTTTTCTCCATTCTATGGCTTTAATTAAAACATGTTTTCACATGTTTTAGAGAAACAGGATGGACGATGCAAACTGATGATTTTTTTATTTCTGAGTATAATGTTGGAAGAGTCATAAAATAGTTTCCTTTCATCAGGAGCGCAATGTGGCAAATACAGGGGTGGCCATGCAAACTAACTCAATGCTTCCAGCAATTTAGTTGGATGCCATTGGGTGGAGCATTTCCCATAAGAAAAAGATTCTTTTCTCCGACCTCCAACACAGTGGAAACTATTTGGCTCAATTTTATCTTTTCCAGAAGAACAGAGCCAAAGAGAAATTACAAAAGAAATGTAATAGCAATTTTACTCCTTTCTGCTGGAGGGTTTTGAAATGTGACTACTTTAAAACTTACTATTTTACAAAAGCCAATTTTCTTCAAAAGGCTATTGGCACTCAAATCAGCAGCACAATAAACTTACCAGGATCAGACTATGTGTTGAATAATGAAAAAAAAAAAAATCACTGCAATTTTATAAATGATTTGCTTTGTGATATTATTTATTTATTTTACTACATAATGCATGTTAGAATTGAGATGAAATTGATGTTACTGGTTTAAGTTCAATGCTTACTCCACAATTTGGTGAACCCAAAAGCAAATACTCTATCATACTTTCAGATCAGGTAGCGACAAGAGTTGACTATTCAGACATCTGAATCTGACAATCTGGATTCAAACTTCAGCTCTGTAACTTACCAGCTGTATGAAATTATATAGCTTCTCTGACTCATTCTTTTATTTTTTTTGTAAAATAAGAATAATATGTGTGTATCTATATATAAATATACATATACTATGACATATTTATTATATGTGTGTGTCTGTGTGTGTGCTGATATGTCAATCCCAATTCAGGAACTGGTAAATATCCACTAGATTGGTCTGTAGAACCACTGTAAACCCTGGACTTTGGCTATTACATAGGCAAACTGAATTTGTCCATTTGTCACTCATCTGCCATTCTAAAAGGAGGGCATAATGTCACTTCAGCTCTTTAAGGTATCGATGCCAACTCAAACTCTGCATGCAATAATCTGCATAAGGAGAGTTAAATATTTTCCTTTCCTCACCTGAGCAATGCCACAGTTGCTGCCACACTTACCAATCACTTGTTTGTGAACTAGCTCCTTACCTTTACCTAAAGTAACTGATTAAGTTTTGATGAAAACATGCTTCATCCTTTGTTTTTGCTTAACTCCAGAATCATGACTGCCTCTTCTCACTGTATTTTCTTCCTTGATTGCAAGTTTGCGTATATTTCTGGCTTCTAGCCCCAAACTCTTCCTCTGTATTTTTCTCCTAAACCTAAGTTAAGTTGCCAAATCCTGGCTTTCTCACTGACACCATGATGTTCTCCTGTATGATTCCAGTCTAAATACACATTGCCAACAAGGGTGTATCACATAACAACACAGCTAAACTGCTCACTTTTCCCTCTCTAAACTCTTCCAGTCTTCCTCTTTACTGTTGAACTTATTAGTATTCCTCTGTAGTATCAATGAATGCTTACTTCTTAACTTCCCAAGCCATTTATGTACCTGTGCTTATATGTGATTTTATAAAAGACATGGTCACTTATGTTCTTTTTTCTTATTATCATAATCTTCTAAATTAATTTTTTTGATTACCAACACCCTCTACATTTTTTTTTGTTCTAGCTGCAAAAGAAAATTGGTTGAAAATTCAAAAGACTGTAAGACTTTAGAAAAATACCTGACATTTAATTCTAACTGAGTGCTCATTCTCAAATATTTTAAGTCCTAGAATATTCCACTGGGGACTATTTCAAATCATCATGATTTTTCAAATCTTTGTAAAAGATAACATAAGAGTCACACAACATACATATTTAACATTCTGACATCTTTTTGAATTGAATCTTTATCATTATGAAATGTCCCTGTTTAGATTTAGTTATGAGTTAGGACAGCGCTCTATCAATTTGGTAAGACTCTATCAATTTCTGTTTCTTAGGTATTATCTTTCTTCTTGGGTTTTATTTTTCAAATTTTTAACTACCATTGACATATAATATTATGTTAGTTTCAGGTGTACAACACAGTGATTAGACATTATATACCTTACAGAGTGATCACCTTGAATTGCAACTTTATGGGTCTTTATTATCTCATCACTGCAAAATCACAGAATATTGAGTCTTGCCCTTCAGAGGTTTTTAGCTCAGCACTTTAAGATTTTACCCCACAGAGCTTCAAAATTTGGTAAATGCCATGAGATAAAGCATGGGTATGTGTTTTAAGTCTCTAATATGCCATGTTAGCCTGATATGAAGGCCAAAATGTCTCCGTGTTCTCTGTTTCTCAGCATGTTTGTTTTTGTTTGTTTGTTTGTTTGTTTGTTTTTAACCAGAACCATTTCTTGGGCTCCAAAGAGCCTCAAAATAAATATTCACAAGAGAAAAATAACTCTAAATCTCCAGTGTCAACTTACTCCTTCCTTTAATGTTATCTTTTCTAGCCTCTCTTATTCTCCTATTCCTTCCTTCAGTGGGTAGGCCTTTTGTTCCTAAGCACCTTGAGATATTGTTATTTCTTTCATTCACTCTTTCAAATTCAGACAATGTCTTAGAAGAAAACTAACCATACATTCAAGGCCTTCAAGCCTTCAATTTTGTCACTTTAGTGATCCATACTACCACTAAAACTTTGGGTGAGTTAGTTCTTGACTCAGTAGGAAACGTTGACCTAGTTCTTGCCCGTATCTGAACCTCATGCCAGCAACAGCAAATGCTTACAAGAGAAAAAATAGTAGCCACAATTGTCAGCTTACATATGAACAATTCTCCCATCTCTGAAGTTTTCGTTCATTTTAGTCCTTCCACTGCTTCTCCTGCTCTTGGGAACTTTAAACATACAATTTTTGGAACTTACCCAGGCTTCTTTAGTAGTTGTCAGAGAAAACATTGTTCTGCCAAGACTAACTACACCTAACTCAGAAGCAAAAGTTTTATTTTATATTAATGTTCAATTTGTTCCTCTTGTCCTCTAGTTTCCGTCTCTGAAAGTTGAAATTTCTATCTGATCCTACAGTATCCATGAATACAATTCTAGTATCCACAAAAACTATTTTGTTTTTGGTAAGGCTCACTTCTAGTTTTCCTATCTCAGTTGTGGAATCACTAAATATTCTGGTTCTTTTAGTGAAAAATAGTATTAGAGCATTAGAGGCCAAATCTTGGTACTAAAGTTTTATTTCAGATTATTTCATGAGACAGCTGAGAAAATGCTACCAGAAACACAATAGTTATGAAAAATTATCCCCTAGAAAAAAGTAATGAGTTCATGTTATTTCTAATTTGATTATAAATATTACTATAATAACAGTTTATTAACCTAATTTCTGCCTTCCAATAATTTAAATGTACAATTTTATGACATTATAATATACTTTTAACTTACCAAATTTGTACTTTTTTCTTTCTTTTAATTCTTGAATTAAGTGTCCAGAGATTGGTTATATATAGTAAGAAAGTCAGTAGAGACCATTCACTTTAATATCAATTATCCAGGAAACATAAGAAACTTTTAACCTTTCTCTAAAAACAAGTAATACACGAAAATATTCACTAGCCTGGGAGGTATACATTTCAGATAAAGTCACAAATGATTAAGGGGAAGGAAAAGTATAAAACAGACCGATATAACCTTTTGTTTTTGTTTTTTGTTTTCCTAACATTCACCTTCTCTCTGTGACATTAATGCCATTATTTATTCAGTTCATTGCTTTGATCTGAAAGGATAATAAGTATCATTTTACCTGTCAAAGAGAGTCAAATAATTATAGCCTAGACTAGGTCCCTAGATTAAGCTTCCAAGTGTTAGGAGACAGGAATGCTATATTCCTAGGTATTTATATTTCAAAAGAATAAAGTACAGAAACATCTCTAGATCATAAAAGCCAGAGACAGCAGGAATTTATGTATTTACAGTCCAAAAAGATAGTGTAAGGACCCAGAATCTTCTCCATCAGAGTAGCAAAGGTGTTTTCCTTTCCTTCAGGAACACACACACACATATGTATGCATGCATATATATGTGCATGTATATATGTGTGCATTTATATGCATGCATATGCATAGGTGTGTGTGTACACACACACACACACACACACACACATATATACAAACTGAGAAAAGCCATTATTTTGTCCTTCACCAATGAAGTGAAGTGTCTGGCCACTTATGAAGATTTTTTCAGCTGACTTTCATCATGTCACTGAGGGGTAAGGTTTAGGGCAATGAAGGCTGAAGCACTTATTATTTGTTGTACGATAATTAATTAGAAATCTGTCTCTGAATCAGAGTATACTCAGTAATGAAAAAGGTACAACAGCACTTTTGGTTGGTGACATATTTTATTTAGAGTTTAAAATTTACATTATATTTAGGTACCTACAATATCAGAACATGTACAGGGACATGGTGTATAGTTTCTGCTCCACCATATTCTGATGCCATTGTTTCAATGAAGGTTTCTCCATAGATTCTCACCCTAAACCCTTAGCTCATAAACTCATCTTTAGAACTCCTAATCCCATTGAACTTGTTTGTGTGTGTATCTAATATATATCCTATATATGCATATATATTTACTCTGTACATTACTACCCATTTAACATCCTCATAATTTTAATAATTAAAAAATATATTTTATAACAGGTCACTTGTTTCCTTGCACAAAGTTTTGTGGAAAGAGGCCATGCAACCATTCTTTATTTACTTCTCAGTTCAGATGATAGAAAAATTATAACCGTTAGTTAATCCAAACTATTTTATTGTTTGTAGCCTTGAAGAGAAATAATTTTATAATTGCGTAAGCATTTTGGGAACTTCCATTTCATGTTTAAACTGAAAATGGCATCTTTCCCTAAAGAAAATTATAGTAGAGGAGAAAAATCAATCTATATATTAATTGTAGTGCCTTGAGATCATTTCAATTTATTAAATATAGTAACATAAGAAATAAAAACACTTGTAATTATCAATTTCTCAGGCATGGATAGGTCAAATATTTCCTACTCTACCTGGTCTAGCATCACATAGAGGTTTTATACTGCATATTTTATAGAATTTCTACTATCAACTGAAGCAGTTCAGGACATGCTACCTTAAAATATGCTGTTTTGGTATGTCGATTATTTTGGACATGTGAAAAAGAAAAAATGCAGTGAGAGGCTTTTATCTGAACTCCCCTTATCTACCTCAAAAAGAATCCTCCAATGGAAACTCAATTGTCAAAAATTCCCTCCCAAGGAGTTTTATCAACCAAGGAAGATTAACTCTTATCACAGGAGAGAAAACAATACCGCATTCACACAAACTTTGTCACAGAGTATTATACAACCCATCTATTCTTTTAAAGGCACATTTATCTTTCCTAAAAATCATCTACTCTTTCCTAAGTTTCCTACATCCCCCTTCTGCTTTCTCTATAGAAACAGTATATAACTTCTCAAATATCACTTCCTTTATTGCTATTACCTTTTTCCCTGTGATGTCTCATGCCCATTCTATTAAAAATTAATAAATTTATATCCCTTCTCTCTTGTTCATCTGCCTATTGTCAGTTTATTTCATAGACTCAGCTATGTAACCTAGGAAAGTAGAAGAAAAGTCTTTCCCTTCCCCGAATAATTAATATTAGTATCCCAATTTTTACTTTCATGTACAGGTGTTCAGAAGCTTCTCTGCAGTAATGAGACAAAGCTTTTCAGCACCTCCTTCAAATGGCTTTGATCTAATTTTCTACCACTTTGACCCATGTTTCCAACAAAGAAATTCTTAAATACTGTTTGATTTCGATCTTTCTTGTCACCTAAATGTACCATAGTGATTATTGCTCCCATATTTTCTCATCTAGTTTCTCCCATCAGTAATGCCTTTCTCTACTTTCTTACATGTTAAGCTTTGTATTTTAGAAAAAAATTAGAGCGAACAGTTGAATGCAGCACCCATTTTTCTTTTGTCCTTTGGGTGAACCTATATTTTACTCAGGGGATCATATTCCCCAACTGTCACTCTCCATAATTTAAAATGCTCCGTCTTCTCCAGCAATAACCAGAGGAATGTAGCAGATTCATGTTCCACTCTCCTGACCACAGTTCAGTGATGGTCACATGACTCAAGTCAGTCCACTAAGAGATATCCCTGGTGTTTTAGCTGGGCAACCTGGAGAAATGCTTTTTTTTTTTTTTTTTTTTTTTTTTTTTTTTTTTTTACTGTTCTGCAGGTTTGTGCCTGAAACTGCAAGGGATGAAATGTAGAAAAAAGCCTGTTTGGTATAATGACAGTGAAGAGGCATTCAGAGAAAAGAGCTGGAGAAAGAAAAAGAGAAAGAAAGAGAAGATGAAGGAGAGAAAGCTTGGGTACTAAAGACATTGTGAGAGCCCTAGAATCCAGTCTTGCTTGAAGCAATTTTTCCCTGCTGAAATATTTCCTCCTGCATTTTCAATTAAAGGAGCCATCATATCCCACATCACTTTGGCCTAAACAAAATGTCTAGGAGAAACAGTTCCTTAATGATTCACAGCCATACCAAATTTATATCACATAAGTACAATATATATTTTAAACTTAAAAAATCAGGATTGCAATTTTATTTTTTAGGATATATATTTTATAGAGATTGATTTAAAACATAAATATATAATAGTCCACTGAAATAGTTTAATTGTGAAATAAGTAGAAATCGATAGATGTTATTTTCCTTTTAATTCAACAAATTTTCAACTATATAGCTCAATCTATTCCAAAAGACACTATCATACACTTTTTTATTTTTTTACTATTAAAACACTATTTCATTTGAGAATGAATGACTTTATTTTATCTTATAACCAGCAACAAGCCTAGATAGGACCAAGTTTGATATATGAAGTATTCTGTAAAAAAATACTTTTTCTTTAGTGGTCCTATTCTGCATATTAAAATATTACTTCAATTGTGAGTTAGGACTCATGAGGTTGAACCACCTCTCTAATAATATCAGTAAGGGAATATTTTAGGACTTATAGAGATAGCTAAAACACTAACATATAATGATTAAACCTATCTTAACTAATAAAAATACAAATTTCAAGATATTTTTAAAAATTTGGTCATAACTTTGTCCCTTATCTCAGACATATTTTTAATGATGTTTCTAAAGCAAAAAAGTTAGAATGTCCCCTTTAGAGCTTAAAGCATGAATAGTTAAGCCAAGATAAAAGATTTAGTTTTCCAAAGCACAAGAGCACCTGAAGATCAGAAGTCCTGCTCTGTAACACAATCATTGCACATAAAAGTATCCGTCTAAGCCCTTTCTGTCACCTTCATGGACTTGAAAGCAAGAGAAAGTGACAGAAGTAATGCAGATGTACATGTTGTTTGCTCTGACTTGAAATATAAAGTTCTTTACTCCTAATCTAAGTTGAAGGTCTTCTGCCAACATTGGTAAAATTAGAACAGGCTAACTTAGCTTATAATTTGGGTAAAATCTCAGAGCCTTCACAGTTCTTGAAAATTTTGCAGCAACAACAGAATGCTAACAGACGTGGTTTTTTGGGTAAAGAGATATGAGGGCCCCACTGGTAGGTTCATGTATTTGAGAAGACCATCCCTTCTCCTTCCCTCCCCGCCACCCCACAATGTGAATTTTCTCGTCTAAAGTTATGAGTGAGGAGGTTGAGAAGTAAATTATTCACTGTGCTACTTTCCAATGAAAGTTCAGAGGCTGAGAGGTGGGAGGTAGGGTTGAAACAAATGCCTAAAGGATGTCTTGGTCATTGTTTTCTCTTTTCTGAGCTGGGAGAAGAAAGGATATTTTCATGGTATTGTCTCAGCCTGTTCCACAGCTCCAGGTAAATTGCAATTCGATTGTGGAGGCTGAGATGCCAAAGCTGAAATAAACAGCAGAGATCTTCTCACTCTAAACATCTACTGATTCTTTTCTCTCACTCTTCTTTGACTTAGCAGATTTAAAGGGAAAGATAAATAGGTTTGGGGATGAGGTCTGTCTGTTCCCAAAGAGGACAGAAGGACATGTATGCTTGGAAACTCTGAGGAGAGGAGAAACTCAAACTTTTATGACTCTTTTGGAAATAATCTCTATTCTATCTGGTGCCATGGGAGAATAAGGGATGATAATTAAGGAAGGTTCATAGTGGAGAAGACAAAATAATCTGACCTTGTGGGTGAAGCCATTTTGACCAATTTAATTTACTCTTGTTGCTATAATGAAAATCCAACAATTAATAATGATGTTAATGTTAGCTAATATAACCATTTTATTTATTATATAAACAATTTTCTATATTAATGACCTCTGTTAAATGCATTCATTCAGTGAATGTTTTCTGAGTTCTTTTAATAGCACATTAAAGGAGTTATAAGGACTTGCTGTATATATGTCAATACCTGATACGCAGTTAGCCTTTAATAAAGTGAATTGTTGAACCGATTTGAAGTAAAGTGAGATGAAGCAGATTTCATACAAGCTTCCTATATAATGGCACTCGTAATGTATTAGGTAAGAGGAAATGGCCAGAAATTAAATGTCCGTCACACTGAATACATGTTGGGAAATTAAAAATCAATTATTATTTAAGTGCAAAAGCAAATAATTACAAGGAGATGATAGCAACATGACTCTAGAAAGGCATTTGTGACTCTGAGGATAGTGAAGGTTGAGAGAGGAAAGGTAATTTAAATGATGCTACTTCTAAACCAACCAGCTAATATTCAACTTTCTACATATTGTCACTGGCTTGAAATGCATCCTGTGATCTGACGACCACTTAATTTGGGTTATGTAATAGTTTATATTTGGATAATAAAGAGTGGGGTAGAGAGTACTTCAAAATTTTCTAGTTGCAAGCAGTTTGCATGAAGCAATCTGCAGAAAGTGGGCTCTTTGTGAGGAAACATACATGGATAATCACTTTTTCCTAAATATTTGATTTATGAGAACTAGAATTTTCAGAAAACACATATACAAAGTAGGTTGTAAAATTAAAATAATTAAAGGTATATAGACAACTTCTAAAATGTAAATCAAGAAGAAATGAAGTAAAATAGAAATCAAATGTTTACTATATGAAACAGAAATAAGATATTTTGTCTCCTCTTATTCATTAAGTCATCTTGGTCACAGATATATTTAATTAGCCATGATAATGAGGCCAAAATTTGTTCTACATGTTATCTGAGTGATTTAATTACAGGAAATATCTCAGGAGAAACTGAAAATTTTATTTTATTTACCTACTGAGGTATCACATATAATTATTGGTATAATTCAGGCAAAAGTAGAATTTCTACTAGAATTATCCACAATGTTTTTCAAAGAGTCTTTTCTTTTGTTATCAAGTATCAAGTCTTATGATTCTATAACTTTCCTAGTCCAGCTAGTTTGTCTTTGGAGATGTGGGGTGTGGAAAGGCTTCTCCAGAGATCCTCCACCCTGTCATTGGCTAGAATCAGAAGATAATTATATCTAAAAATGTTTAATAGTAAAATCACTTTTCCCAAATGGTTAGACTCAACCTTGGGAAAGGGTTTAGGTCAGTTCTTAATTTAAGCAGAGTGGGTAGCTCATCCCTAATGTGTTAGAACATTAGTATGCTCCTAAAGTTAAATGTCAGGTTTATTAATTAGGAAGAGCTCTAAAAGAGGTAATGCTGTGGAATGCAATGTGAACTTTCCAGGTTTCTGCTCACCTCAAAGCCCAATGGGACATTCTTAGAGTATAAATGAATTTTGCAGTTATGCTACATTGACCAAACACTATAAAAATTGAAGATTTACTTAATTAAGTCGATTGTAGCATAAGATACTCCACATTAAATTAATAGGCAATAAAACTAAGCTTAACTTCTAATGTTTTCTGTTTGGGCCAAAAATTCTTGGTGTCATGAATTTTTCCTAAATACTGAAAAATAGCAGGCTATAGAACTTAAGATATTTTTTCATTATAACATCTAATATTTGACTGACATGTATAACTCCATTTTGAAGGTACATATTTTTATTATTTTAGATAAATATTTGTATTATTATATTTTGAAAGTATTTTTATATATGCATTTGAGAAATGTTTCAATGAAAAAAAATTGTGCTTAGAAACCATTAGGTAAATTCTGATGCACTGTTAAACATTTTACATGAGCAGTTAACTCTCACTATCTTAATCATAGCATCAATTAAACCATCCCACTTACCCAGTCAGATTATACCTGTCTCTCTTAGAAATAGTAGTACTATTATCTTAAGACTATGTTAAATTGTCTGTTTTCATCAATAGATTATAAGTCCTCTGAGAATAAAGATCATCGAATTCAACTTGTACAATGTTGGGTCTCCAGGACATAGCACAGCCTCTGGAACTAAGTATATGTTCAATAACTTTTTGATGAATTAAGTTAAACAGAGAAATAGAAGCAGTTCAACTAGAAGACTTAGGGACAATTTATGTTTCTAGTGTATCCATCTTCTAAGCCTAGACCATTTGTGCTAATAGTGTCAACTTCTGCATCTAAATTTTGGTTTATTGTGCACTCTGATATCAAGTCAAAGCTAAGTATTTCCTTAAAACATCATCTATAGAATGCAATTTTTTAATTCTAGAGTATATATTTCATCTAGTTAGTGTTTATATATGGTTTTACATATCTATCACCTACTAATATTACATAGTTTTTATGTGGTATACACAAAGAGCATCTGACAAACATTCTCTAAAATATAAAGGTTGTATTAATTGATTGATGGAGATCACAATATTTCTAAATAATTTTACTTTCAAGGACATCATTAAAAAATTGCTAACCACACTTTCAAACAGCAGGAGGAATAAGAGAACTACTAATTTTCTTTTGATAACTCACTTATTTTGTCATTTTATAAACCTTGCCTTAATTATTTGCAATCAACTTTGGGTTTTTATTTCTCTTCATTAAGTTAATTTTATGTCTTAGTCCTTCGATAATCAGAATCAACAAAATGCCATTTATAAATATGTTCACACTTTTCCATTTTAGTTTACTTGCTGTGTGTATAGTTAGTATTACTATTATAATTCTCAGCTGACATTTAAGTGTAGGGATCAAATCACTTAATTTTCTTTTTCATAATTCCTTCACTTGGTGTGTATGTGTTTTGTACAAAATATATCAATCTAGGATTTCATTTCTGGAAGGTCCTGTCTTTCTGGTCAATTTTATTCCTCTCACTTCCTAATCATGTATCAATTTATTTTTTTTAGAAGTTTATTCTCTCAAGAATGTTTTAAGAAGTGATAAAACAATTGCTCTCTGATAATTATGTAACATGATGGACATACTAACGATTGCTATAATGGCAAACATATTATCATATATAAATGTATCAAATTAATGTGTCCACCTTGAATTTACACAATGTTTTTGTCAAATATATTTCCAAAGAAATGAAAAAAAGTCATCTTTTTTTATTTAATTAAGTAAAATCTCTGCTGAATATTTTTTATAGCCAATATTTTGTGCCCTTTCTCTCCAGGGAGTGTGAGTGTCATAGTAATGCATACCATATTCTAGAAGCACTTATTTCATCAAACCTAAGTAGTATACTCTCTGGTAGCTTAGAGAGAGCTCTATGTGAGTACAATGAGTGAGTACTCTCATTGTACTAACCCCTGTCAGAGAGTGCTCCTTAGATGTCTCCAGGCATTCCTGAAGTTTGTGTCAGAGAGTGCTCCTTAGGTGTCTCCAGGCATTCCTAACCCCTGTCAGAGAGTGCTCTTTAGGTGTCTCCAGGCATTCCTGAAGTTTGTGTCTCTAGGTACAATTTCAAAACAAAAAGGGACATAAGAGAAAGAGGGCCATCATTTAATTAATCAAAAAAATAGTTTTCAGCTCTTATTTTTTGTGTGGAAATATTCTAGACTATAGGGATACATCAGTGAACAAAATAGATGAAAATCAAGCCTTTATGGTGCTTTTTTTACATGTTGTGCTTTCCTGTAGAACTTTCTGTGGAACTGGAAATGATCTGTATCTTCACATCCAATACTTAATTAGTAGTCATATTTGACTATTGGACACTTAAAATATGGCTAGTCTGATTAAATTTTAAACTTCTAATTTTATTTAAATAAATTTAAATTTAAATCACCACATGTGACTAGTAACTTCTATATTGTACAGCATGATCTCATAGTGTTTTTATGTGTGTTTTCAGGAGTAGTGTGGGGTAAAGAGGAGTTGCGTAAACATGGCACAATGAAGAGAGAGATCAGAAAGGACTTCTTTCAGACTTCTTAGTCCTTTACAGACATAAAGTCTGATTAAGTAATTCTGAAAGCCACAATATATATGAGTGCCTGAAATACATAATTAAGCAGCAAAATTGTCTTTTTACTGATAGACAATCATGTTGATGTCACAATTAATGCCTGAACACCAGTTAATGTCCACATAGGAAAGAACAATTATAAAAAGTAGATAATTAGGGTCTATTTACAGTTGCTTTGTCAAAACTAATTGCCTAGAGTAAGACGTCCTCCTTTGATTAATGGGTTTATAAATGCAAGGCTAAATCTATGAAGGCTACTGTCTGTTTCCCAGGCAGAGTGCTTAAGGTTCTGGTAGGAGTTAATACCAGGTAACAGCCGAATCTTGGGTTCTGGCTGCACAGGCCAGACCTTAGCATTACATCAAGACAATTCATTGAATTTGGGGCATTCAATTGATAATCTAACCAATATCACTTTTTCTATAATGATATAACCCTTTTCAAAAATAGAACCTTCCGTTGTCTAAGTACTGTTTTTTTTTCGAAACTTTAGCCAAAGTGTAACATGAAATTATTGTGAAAAACATAATGCCTTCCTTGGTGCGGATTGCTACGCATGTTCATTACACTATTCAACAATATGTTCATCTTAATTCAAACCTAAATTTTTGTTTAGTTGCTTTGGTTTCTGCAGAATTCAGGATGCACCTATTTACTGAAGCCTTGAGTGTTGGGGAGGCATCCAAACATGAGCATAGTTCAGCAACAGAGTTGATGGTTTTCCCAGTCTCTCTAGTTATAATTCCTGTCTCCTTCTTCTGAGTTTCCAAAGCTTGTTTATTCCTTTATTTAGCACTTCTAACAAAATTCCTCCTGTATTAGAGTATTTTTTGATGTCTATTTGTTCCTTTGTTCCACGTAACAACTTGAGGATGGGAACAAGTATCAAAAACTGCAAATCTTTCCCAATCCAGGAATTCAATTCAAATTCAATGAATAAATGAGTGAGTAAATGAACAAATAAATCCCATGAGGAAATAGAAGTACATTTGTATTTCAATAACAAAAATTGAAGTTTAACTAGTAACTTTATATAATTTTGTTCTCATCAATGTATATTACATCTCAATAGATGAGTAAATGAAGCCCTAATTCAACTATTAAAAATGGCATTCTCCTAATAGTAGCAAGTGCTATTCATTTTTTTAAATTTCTAACTACTTCCTATTTATCAGTGGTTTATAATAGTGAGGGTGAAAATATACATAGGACCCCTTGGCAAGGGGAGGTCATAACCCACATTTAAGAGTAATTTATTAAACTATTATCCATCACTTCAATGTCCTATGGCAATAAAAATGGAAAACATTATATATAATAAATAAATAATAAATAAAATGGAAAGCTATACATACACATAAATATGCTTGCAATGCATATATTGCAAGTATGTGTATATATATATATATATATATATATATATATATATATATTTGCAAATTAAGTTTGCAATGCCAGGTTGATGGCATTGCAAACCATCAACCTGGCATTGCAAACTTAATTTGAATTTTCTCTTCCGGATAACGTGATAGATTTTTAATAGTAGCTATGTTTCAAGCTTTGCAGAAGTTCTAAATACCATTTAAATTGGAGAGATATCAATTCTTGATAATACAAAATATGATTTCTTATGTCATATATACATATGACAGTTCTTGCTGTCATAAACATACAAGAAAGAAAAATACCGAAATGAGTAGGAAGATAATTTTCCACATTCCCTGTACCACTTAAAAGAAAATCATTTCAGGACCTCTAAAAGTCACCAAGACAAAATTAATTATGTAAGAAATTGGTTAGGAGTAATCCCGGGAGAGTAAGACCCCTACAGGAAAGCCGAGATGAATTCTGAATGTACGGCAACTGGAGACTGTCAGCTAACTACACTTCATAGCAAGGTTTCTGTGCCAAGGAAGTCTGAATAGTGCCCTCCCACAGCTACTACAACCTCCAAAAGCCTTAACTACTGGCTTGAACTGCCATCCCGAAGTATTTCCACTTACAATATTTTAGTAACTATCGTCATAAAATCCCATGTTAGGACTATTCTATATTAAAAGGGACTTAAGAATACATAACAAAAAGTAAAGTGTCTTTCTTCTTTGCCTGCTGGTCTTAATAAAACAGTGTGAAATAAAACAGCTAATATATGGGGGGAAATTGGTAACAACAGAATCTCTACTGGATACTAGATGATTTGAGAAAATTGTTTTTAACTTTTTGATGATTTAATAGTGTTGTGGTTATATAGGAAATGTTTATATTTATTATAGACAAATGCTGTAATATTTATGGGTAAAATGCCATAATGGCTTTATTAATACATAAGCAAAAAAAAGAATAGCAAAATAAGCCGAAATCTTAACAGTTTTTAGATATGTTATGATTAGATGTATGTTTATTAAACATTTTCTCTACTGTTATGTAAACTTAGGTATATTCATAGTAAAGATTTTAAAGAAAAATATAAACCAATGTTTTTCCTCTAAAATACATTAAACAAATAGAAGAGTTGTAATAAATAATAAATAAAATGTATTACTCTTTATTCTTAATAAACTTAGAGTAAAGATATTAGATATTATTTTATCTGTGGATAAAAACTATTTTATTTATAAATTGATGGCAATTCACTTTATTGTAACCACTTTCAGAAGCACATGGTTCATTACAGTGAGATGTACCTCTTATGCGTATGGCTCAGACACCAGGGGATCCACTTCTCTGATCTTTTTTACATAAAGAAATACTTAGTATGAAAACTATTAAAACGATAGTTTTGTTTTAATTAGAGAAGCTTTAATAAATAAACAGTTACTGAAATATAAGTGGTGAACAAATTGGCAGGTTCTGTATTTCTCAACTCATGTAATACAGCTTTCAATTTTCTGTGGCCACCTCTCCATACTCAGCATTACCCTACTTAACATATAAATACACTCAGAACATGAGATTAAGATAGATTACAGGTAAAGTTTATGATATGTTAAATAGTGAGATGATTACTTTGGTACATCTAGATATTTAAAAAAACAAAACAAAACACTAACTGAGAAATATACCATTTTTTATCAAAATTTAATATTATGGTTACAAATAATGGTTTTACCCTAAGAGATTTAAGTGTGTACCGTAGTTAGCATCATGACTTTATCCAAATTAATACTTTTAGTAAGAAGTCTGAATTCACAAACAAAATAGACATCGTTGAAAAGTGATGACCTAGTTAGGAAAAGTCAAAATTCTCTGAGATTCTACAGAGAAATTAATACAGACAATAAATGCATTTTTATTCTTCATGTGCTTTTTGTAAGAGTAGCTTATGAGTATGACAATAAAAGGAATTTTGTTCATGCACCTTGTTTAGTAGATAAAACTAAATTATCACCTGGCATCGCATACCTAATTTGAATTTTCCCTTCCAGATAATATAATGGATTAGCTATATATCAAATTTTGCAGAAGTTCTAAATACCATTTGAATTGATGGAGAAGTATCAATTCTTAATAATACAAAATATCTATTTCTTATGTCATCTTAGTGATTATTCATTGCTATGCTAAATTCTCCTTTTCTGAATGGGATCCACATCCCTTCTACAGGGCAACCTAGCAATCAAATACGTTGTGATACTTCAATTATTAGCAAACATTGGTTTTTTTTCCTCCACTGGCAGAAATAATTACTGATACATTATACTTATTAAATTATTCATTCATGTACTTATTCTCTCAGTCATTCATACATTCAATCAACATTTCAATATTACACAAGATTTTAAGGATGTAAAAATAAATAATGCACTGTCTCAGAAATTATATGAGGAGATGCAAACTATTAATTTTAATACAAAGTAATAAGCATTATCATACAGGTAAGCTGAGTCTCTCAGTTGTTACATTTCCTCAGGTATAGAACCATCTTTTCATTCACAAAAATTCAAACTTGTTAGAGTCCATGACATTTGTTATATTTCATATCATTGCATCAAAAAAATGTTTAAAGATAGTAGGTCCATGATACAAAAACGACAATCAAAATGTATATCTCAATTTCTACTCCCTCTAATTCTGATTCTACCGATTTTATACAGGTTCCCTCTTGTTCATTTTCTGTTTCTTCTGGGGGCTTAGCAATAGTGGTAATTTTTCATGCGCCCTAATTTGTTATGTAATGATCTGTGCATAGAGGATATGTTCTAACTCATATTCTCACTGTCAAGTTCCTTCTTGTCTACCACACTCTCTTTTAAGGCTATCTTCTCTCTTCAGAGAATGTTTGTCTTATCTATATCCATATTCAAAGCAGCTAAAAACTTTATGCAATACTTTAATGTCTTCTTCAACCTTGAAGAAAGAAGTTATAGATGGCAAGGAGATTGCAGCTGTCCTATAATAACATAGGGGTGGGATGATGCATGTTTGGTTCACCAGCCATTCCCCAACACGCACACAGAGGTATGGTAACAGAGGCACAGATAACTAATATTTTCCGTGAAATTCAAAAAGTCTGTACCTAAAAGCTAAGCATGAATATACCAAGTTATACAGCAAAGAAGAAAACTTCTAGAAGATAAAATATTATTTTTTTGTAAATTAAGAAAGAGTTTAATGTGTATTGGGAATGGTATATTAATAATTGTTGATGTATGAGGGTTGTTGAAGACCATTTCAGAAAATTAACTCAGACAGGTGGCAAATACCCGCTAATGAAGAACTTTGTACTAGCAAAGAAGTCTGGATTTTAAGTTATACGTGAAAATATACAATAAATAATTTTAAGCAGAAAACTTACATGATTTAAATTTGAATTTAGAAAGACTATCTTTACTCAGTTGTTAGTGAGGAATAATCAAGAGTAGCTCAGAATCTATCAAGATAAAGTTACCTAGCATTGAGATGAATAAAACCTGGAAGAATATACTTTATTGCATTTATCTTCTTACAATGTCCCTATTATAAATATATTGACATATGATTGTGCGTCTCAATAAGAAAAAATTTCCACAGCATAAACAATGTAATTGTTGTCAACGATTTTTTTTCACTTGTGTGTTCGGTGGTAATTTCTCAGTAAATTTAACATCCTGACTTTAGATTTTATGTATAGCACATCATCAAAATCTCTGCATCCTTTTCCTGATCGACATCTAACTAGCAATCTTCCAGAGAGTAGACTAAGTATTAAAGAAATGTTGGCTACCTATTCTAAAAGCTTTCAACTCAATATATCATTGAAGTTCTGTTTAATAGATGTAATAGGTAAAGTATAACTTACAGATAAAAATTATTTCCAAGACATATTTTGCCTTTACTTTTGCTTTATTTACTTACTTATTTAGTTGGTTTTTAATTCCACAACATATGAGACGCCCAGCAACAGGGAAAGTATAAACTAAACCATGAAGTCAAAGTTAAAATTGGTATGAGAAAAAGTAAGTGTTGTGGGATGAGAGGAGTCATCGTAAACAAATGTGCAAGAACTAAAGCCCAACGTGGCTGCTAGAATTGTCCAATTCTTTGGACTTTATTGAACAAACAGAAAGGAAAATTCTATCAGTTACAAAAATGTTCATTGTCAATAAAACACATTTCAGCTTCTCACAGAAATAAAGCTATTTCTCATACATGTTTCTAAAAATAATTTCTCATATACAACTAGAGTCAGAAATTGCGTAAGCCATTTGTTAGTTTTTGGTAAATAACTGGGTTTATTTTCAGCTCATAACCTTCAAAGAAATGGTACTCCTGGCTCATTAACTCTTCTGAGAGAGGGTAAATTTACCTGTTAAATGGCAAATGTTTAGTCTATAATAGTTAAATAACTCTTCAATTTGCAAGGCAAGGTAGAGATCATAATTAAGTTTTACTTAAAGTACAAGTATATCCTTAATAAGACAAATTCTATTTCAGTAATGTATTATCCATGAAAATATATGATATAGATTAATCTATGTATCTTTACAATATTTACTATAAAATGTTATTTTTCCAGGTTAATTTTAATTAGTTACTGTATGAATAAAACTGAACATTCAATAACTTTGAAACACTTTTTTTCTCATCATGCATAAAAAAATAACACCTTAAAAAAAGATTACTTCAAATGAGTACAAACAAGAGTAAAAGTTTTATCCATTTCTCCATGCAAACTCTTTTTCATCTTACATTCTAAAAATAATATTGATGAAAAAGAAAAATTATAAATATTCCTTAGGAATCACAAATCAAATACAAACAACGTAATGACATAGAAAGCAATAAGTGTTAGAGATTCTAAGGAAAAGAAAATCAATGAGAAGTCTTTCACAATCAAATAATATATATATATGTGTATGTATATATGTAGGTTTATAGGTATTAAAATGATAAAATATTTTAAAAGAAGTTTGAAGTGGATTCTGGAAAGATGGCAGTTTAAATCCATATTGCATCCTACTGCCAATTCCAAACCATTTGCCTCCTGGGAGCCAATCTAAGGCTGAGCCAGCCTGAAAGGCAGGTAGTACAAGGGTGTATGAATGAAGATTTGAGGTCCTGTTTTGAGTCCTAAAGGAGAGAAATATTACTAAACTTCTCCCTTCTGACCAGGAGGAGATGCTGAGGAACACTGTCAATGAATCTAGGGAGAGTTTAGATCACAGATCGATGGGACCCTAGAGGAAAGTTAGCCTAAGCCAGAATAAATGTGTCTCTTCTCTAGCCATCAACTTATTAATATGGCCTTAAAATAACTAAATTTTCTTTAATGCTAAGAGTAAAAAAGTGGAAGTAAGAAGGTGGAAGTAGGATAAGGGCCTTCTGTCACCTCTATAAGATATTGACCATATACTTGCTGGCCCAAAGAAAAGAACTCTACCACTTGTGCTATTATTTGTGTAGTTCAGAGGCTGAGTCAGGCCACAGGCCAAAGAATTTGCAAGAAATGTAATATGCAAAAGGCATTGTCAATAGTTTTTTTTTTTTTCAAAAGAGCAGAAAGAAGACAGAAAAATTGTACCAAAAGTAAAAACAAAAAAACAAACAAACAAAAAAACACAACTTAAAGGGGACTAGATAGTATTCAAATTAAACTTGATGGAAATTACAAAAAAATATTGTTCATTAAATAAAAAAATAAGTTGATGAATTGGCAGAAATTGAAATATAAATTAAAGGTATGGAACACTAAGTTAAATATATTAAAGAATAGTACCAAAATAACCAAATAAAAATTATAAATTGTGAATCAGAGGATTGATACAGGAGACTAAAGATGAGGTGAATAAGAAACTCTAGGGATAAAAATAAAAATATGAAAGAAAGAGATAACAAGACCTAATCTTGTAGACTGAAAAGACTCATAGAGTTCTAGTTATGACTGACTTTCTTTTTAAAGATACATCCTGATAAAATTCCCAAACTACAAGCATAAAGAGAATGTATTACAAACAGAAGAAATCTGCTATGTACAAAGACAATAATTTCATCCACACATTTTATCTAGGAAAATAATAAATGACCCTAATAAAACAGCAAAATGAATAAGCATAGAGATGTTAATAAAGGCATAGACAAAGAAGAGTAAAAGATTAGAAAGAAATATATCCTTCTTTATATCTTCAGAGTTAATTTAGAATGGATAAAATAGGCTATTTCTATATATTTAACATAAGTACTAAAGGATCTCTGCAATGGCAAACACATGTGACAATTAAAATGCTAATGCTAGTTTGGAACAAAGGTACAAATTCTAGAACAGAAAAATTTAGAGAAAAGAGAAGGAAAGTAATCTAATATTTTGATTTTGTGGAAAGAGGTAAAACAATAAAAGTGTTGAGACATAAAAATATTTTAAAGTTCTTATAGGGTGGTCAGAGAGAAGAAAATGAAAAAGATTTGAGGAATAAAAGTAAGTAGCTGGAACAAATGTTTGGAAATTTGTTTTCATATAAGAGTAATGAATTATGTGTCTGATTATGAGCACTGATAAACAAACATTAACAAAGGGAAAAAATACAGGAAAATTCCCAAATTAACATGAAATTAAAGAAAAGGTTACAACATAATTAGACCACATAAAATAAAGAAAAAGACAAAAACAAAGTAAAATGAACAATACATGTAAATTTAGGTGGAAAGAATCAAGTATACAGGTTATTATGTTGAATTCTCTCTTAAAAGTTGAAAATCACGATACTGACATTTTATAAAAGTTTTAAAATAAATAGAAGGGTATTAAATAAACATAAATACAAAGCAAGCATTAAAATGTTAGTACCAGGCAAGATGAAATTTAACATCCATTAACAAAAGAATACAGAAATACATTAATAATAAGAAAGTAATATAAACATGTATATATATATATATGTGCATGTGTGTATATACATATACATACATATTATTTCTCATTAATAGGCAAAAATCTTTGAAAAAAGGGAAAAAAATTATAAAGCATAAAGAGAAAAATTAGAAAATCTATTAATATGAATTATTCCAGGAAAACGTCAATTGGAGAGAAGAGGAAGGGCAAACACTTAAAATTTATTTTTTTCAAAACTTCTTAGTATATATAATATGATTTCATTCATGTGAAATATGTATGTGAGTATATAGAAAGAAAATAGGAAAGTCTATGCACTTAGATATCTACCTTTTCACTGGCGTTAAGAAAGCAAAATATCCACAAGACTTAGATCATGGTGTTGGAGTTGTAGACAACAGGAGAGAGATTAGCCTTTTCTTATACACTTTTATACTATTTTAATCTCTTCCATATATATTGCTTTCATGATTTTTAAATAATTAAATAAAAATCCCCTGTTAAAGATAAATAAATGAGCATTTATTGGAATATGTGAAATGAAAAAGCTATAGTCCTTGAGATACCATGACCCATATACACCACTTTCAGAAATACCTTGACAAAACTACAAAAATTAAAATAGTCAAGAATAGCTCATGGCTAATGTAATAGTAATGGTATAAAGAAAATCACTGATTCTGTATAATGACTCAATGCTACACAACAATAATCATCATGTTAATTACTGCAAAAGAACAATTATCACACATATATTAATATTATTTAATTACATAGTCAAAGAAAAGGCTCCTTCTTAAATATTGTCATTTAATTTAAAAAAATCATCACTTAACCAGAATTTTTTTTTTTTAATTCACAAAAGGTAAATGTATCTAGCATCATTGGCATATAAACTATGTTTATATTTGGAACAATCTATATAATTTTGTTGATATAAGAAAACAATGCTTAATTTTCTCAACTCTAAATGAATAGTATAAAATACCAGGAAAACATTTAAGCTACTATATCTGACTTTGATATATACCTTTGCAAGAAAATATAGACAGTTCAATCTTGTATATGGTTCCTAACAATAAATAATCAGTATTTCAGAAAAGTAAAATAGCATCTCTGGAACACCCCTGTAGAATCTTTTTATTGTCCTTGTGTCATTTGTTGAGGGACTCATATGTGCCACTTTCTTACAGAAGATTTATGTGCATGAATGTGGTATGTGTCTACAAATATAGGGAATATAGAGAGAGGTATTTTTAAATTGCCATAAAAGGCAAATTTTTCCTTGTAAATATTTCTTTTTTCTTTCTATCTTTGGAGAGGTATCCTATGTGACAGTTGAAAATTATTTCTGAACTCATTCAAAAAAAAGTTTGACAGACACCTAGAGCAGTTGACAAGCATATCCACTCTGTTGCCTAAATCAAAACCTTAGAGAGATAGGCTCATGTTGATGCTTCTTGATATGTGGTAGTGTTACTGGAACTTTATTAAAGCATATTATGAGGTAGAAAACAGGTCAAGCCTAAAATCAGCTAGCCACGTGGAAATGAGGTTGCGTACCCCTAAGAAGGGGGTACGGGTTATAGCCTGGGAAGATGGAGAACTATAACATTAGGGGAAGGAGAGGTCTGCATTATATTTGGGAGCCTTGATGGGGTAGTCCTAAAGACATTTCTAGGTGTTTGGCAAGTTAAGGTCACTGTGATTGACACCTGGTTGCTATATAACTTTGCCTAGTGAGCCGATGCTTACCCAGGATTTAGTCTGTTGTAATTAGATTCATGAACTTCCAGGCATAGTCATGATATTATAATGATGGTATAATGAAGCTGAAGTTAGGGGCAGTACTTTATGCGCATGCATTTGTAGCTGGTTTAGGCCAGCAGCATTTATGGCCTTTGTGCTTTAGGATTTGGGGTAATTTACAACCCTAAAAGGGAGGGAGGTATTTGTGGGAGGTCCTTAAGGAAGGTCTTCAAGGGAAGTTTCTGTGGCGACAGAGCTGGGACTCTAGTCTTCAGTTCCTCAGTCGCTTGTGACTAGCTACCTCACAGTAGCATGGTATTTAAGTTTAGTGGGAAAGAGGTTGTGTGTATACTGAGGCAAAGTGCTAGTCACATCAGTTGATAAAAAGTAAAATAGGGTAGAAAAAAGAGTCAAACTCTAGAAACTAAAGGCCTGACATGACCAGTAACCCCTTTGTGGCTGTGCCTCTGCCATTTACCCTCCCTGTACCTTATTTATTGACTGAGTTTTGGTTAAAAGAAAAGTTAGCTCTTTCAGGATGTTAGTGGCAGCACCAAGCCAAATCTATGTAGAAAATGCTGCTGATCCAGTGAGCATCATGACAGAAAACATGTGAAATCATGCATTAGAGAAATCATTTTATGTGGTTTAATTCCAAATATTCAAAATCTACTTAACTACAGATAGTTTTGTTTTTGTTTTTTACTCAGAGTGCAAAACTGTACAGATTACAATTTATTACGCTAAATGATTGATATTTAATGTCTCTTCCAGGCTTAAAAGTATATGATTTAATAAATAAATCATTCTGCTTTTAAAATCTAGGTCACAAACTTATATCACAATTATCTTCATCATAAACTTGACACACTTTTTTTTTTTAATTGGGCGATGTTCTAGCATAATATAGATAAAGCAAGAGAGCACTTTCTCTCTCGTAACATAAAAAAGGAAAATAGTTTCTCCCTGCAACTCTTTTCTTACTCCTCTACTCACCAATTTTACTTAACATTTATTGTTAGTACATAAACACATTTATTAGTATAACACATTATTTATTTATTATATTTATTTAAAATATTTATTATATTCCATTCCATAGTGATGAATTTAACAGACCTTTTCAAAATGCATGTGAATTCTGTTTGAATCTGTTGCTATAGTGATGTTCCTCACTGCCTAATTGAAAATAATAAAACAATATTTTTCTATAAATGGCTCCAAAGTAGTGCTCACAGGTATACTGAATATGTAAGAATCCAAAATTAATTATTTTCCTGCCCTCTTAAAATATGCCTGAGCCCAGAAGATACTGCCATAAAAGGAACTTAATTTACACCAACTTTAAAATAATCTGGCTGTGGCAAAGCATGACCAGACAGCTGCCTGCAGCCACAGTTCTGCATTCAGTTTATTTTTAGTGAACTATTTTGGTTATATAATGAATACTGCACAGCTCCCCGAGATCTGTACTATCTGGAGCAGCTTCCAAGGCTTTGAGAGTTTAAGCAAAGAAATAGTACAAGGCAGAAAAAAATAAATGGTTCCCAATAATTACCACCTTAGGCACCAAACAAAAGGGATGGTAGGCACAGCTGAGCAGACTCTACTCTGCAGAACATGTGCACACCCAGAGTCGGCGCAACACACAGCATCTTTTTAGTGTACACATTTTCCTTCTGTTCTGTTTTTTGCTCTGTTAAATGCAGACATCTGACTGGGACATCAGAGAATTGCTTTCCATGGAGTGGATATCCAATTATTATGACAATAGTCAGCAAAGAAAAATTAATTTCATGTGAAAAGTGACAAAGCTCAAATAAAATGTGACCTTGAATACAGATATATTTATATTAGGGGAAGAAAATGTCCTTTCTTCTCAGTCATTAAGATATTAGCTTAATTATACAGAAAATGTGCTTTCTTATAAATTTATTTTAAATTTTCAATGTTTAAAATACTTTGGTGCATATTATTTTTTCACTTCAAACCTGCAAATATTTCTTTTTAGCAAAATATGCAAAACTTTAAAGGTGTTATTAGACTCCTAGACCACACCGAATATTTCTTGTGCTCTTTAAAAATCTTTTTAATTAGGGAACAGAAACGTGTCATCATAAGGTAGATATGAGCATAGCTTGTTCTAGGAACAAGAAGAAATACTGGTACAAATTTAGAGAGGAAGAAGTGAAGAATGAGGTTATATGAACTGTAGCAGTGCTCAGAGGTTTGTTTTTCATTCTAGTGCCAATAAGCCATGGTATGATTCATTCGCTGAAGAAATCACTTGGTCTGCCATATGGAAAATGTATATTAGGGCAGGGTGGGATGATGGCATCCTGCCATAGTGCAGAAAAATGTATTAGAAATGAGAGAAGTAGAGAAGTGCAGAATACATTTTTAGTAGTACCAAAAGGTTTGCTGATGGATTGGATATTGGAGAGTGGAGAGTCTTACTAATTAATTATAATAACTAATCCCACTAATCAATTATAATACCTTGGACCATTTCATTTTAGATTCAAGGACAGTATAGTGTTGATGAAAGTTACTGAGCTGATAGACTAGAGACGGTTATAAGATTCCTAGTTTTTTCATTGATGAATTGTGAAGGCACCCTATATCACTTTTTTAAATGACCTTCGCTTTCCCTTTCTATTTTAGAAATGGTATGAATGTTACACATCATAATCTATGTTACTGCTCATAGCTTTCATGCCACTTCTTTGTCTTAATTGCATTATGCTATGCTTGTTCCTTTTGAATGTCAGTTCTATTTGTTTTTCATAACTTCTCCAATTTATGAAAGTCAACTGAATCTAATCTTATCCTCCCAAGGTGTTGACCATCCCTTTTTCCTCTTTTTGTTCTGTGTACTCCTAATGAGGTAAATCTTCTACTCTATCATTTAGATTGTTGATTCTTCTTTTGGTATTTACCTCCACTTTTTACTTGCTTTTCCCATGGTCCATTGATAATCATGCTTTTAAAATCCCTTGTTCCAATTGATGCTCTCTATGAAATGGCTTTAACTTTTAAGACAAAAGATAAAGTTATGCTTAATAAAGAGAAATTACAATCGATACTTTCCACAATATACTATATCCAACATCCTAGATTAAGATAGTATTAATCAAGCTTCACTATAGAAATATGAGGCTTCATACTGTAAATTCTGACCACATGAAATACATATTAAACATTGTGGTAAATTTTTCAGATGTAGGAAGTAAATTTACAAGCATGTAATTTCAGATTCTACAGGTAACCAACATAGTTGAAATGGCTCAAAAATCACATATAAAAATATACATTAGAACATATATAATTAAAATATTATATGCTAAATATGTATTTGACATACATATTATTAAAATGTCTTTCACCATATCACTCCTCAGGTTGGTTTGACTATTTCCCATCTGCCTGATTTTATTTAATTTTTTTTTATTTTTTAATAAATGTAGAAGTAAAGAGATAAAACAAGCACTAAAATATTTATTTTTTACAGTGGTCTTAGTATATTTATTCTCAGTTCTTGTCTTTTATATACAACAAAATAAGTATAGCCTATATTAAAAATATAATCTAGTGTATAATGCCCTTTCACTTATATTTAATACATGACCTTTAACTAATAAGTATTTTAATCTGGGAAACTCCAATCTACAGAGAATAAATGTCTAATTACAAAGGGAAAATAATTAAAAATAAGACTGACCTTTCCCTATGATTGCATATTGTATGTTTTTAATTAGGAAAAAAGTTAATATGAACCTATGAATGCAGATAATCATTTAAAAATATCAGTGTGTGTCCAATTTAATATGGTTTACTTTTCTGGATCGATGACTGCTTTCTATTCATTAATGTTAATATAATGAACTTTGTAAAAGTATGACATTTTATAGCAATTAGCAATTTTTTTTTGTCATTGTAGAATTAAACATGGAAAATTTAGTCTTGAATGCTTAAAGAAATCTGCTAACCTACCTGAAAATACTCTAGGAGCAATATAGTTTTTCTAATGATTCTTATACACATTATATCATAATTTATTTTCAAATTTTATCAATATTTCTCAGCCAATCTGTGTCCTAAATAAGTTTATTTTATTTTTGTTTGGTTCCATCTTCTAGAAGCAGAAACCTTAGAATTTATCAGTGGAATAAAACAGAGTAGGAATAATGTATTTTAACGTGAGTATAATAAACCACAAGGCAGAGAAAATATAGTCTAAAATTTTGAAGGATAAAATTTAAATTCTTTTTATTATACCTAAGATATGTTATTAATCATTAATATTGAGAATATGCTCAAAATAATAGCATGTCAGTTACTCTCCATCCATACTTCAGAGGCATTTTGGACAATTCCTATGATAGGAATTTTCTTAGATACACAATAATAAATGTCTCAATTTGTGACAGGTTTTATAAATTATTTTGTCTATATAAAACTGTGCATATCACTCTCAAAATACCAACAAATGAAACATGTATTTTAATCAAGTAAAGACTTCATCATTAAAAGCCTTGAAATAAATACTTGAAAAATGTGTTTTTAAAAGCAGGCATTCAGCAAGAAGTCAATTGGTCTTAGAAAGTGTAATCGTTGTCTTTATGAAAAGGCATTCGTTTATAAAAGGAATGCCATTAACAGTTGAAAGTAGTGATCATATAAAAGAAACTATTATGGAAGAAAATTATTTTGGGTAACATAATTATACATGTCTTTCTATGCTCATCATCATTTAAGTCACTTATTTGAAAATAGAACTTTGTTGCTTCACTAAATATTAAAGAAAAAGTATTGGAAAGTTTTTATAGTATATACTTCAAACTCTAATAACTTTTTAAAATTATAGTGGTGACAGTTATTGTATCATCCACAGTAATGTTTGATATACATATCAAAAATATCTGCCTAATTTTAGTAAAATATTAATGAAAACAGGAAGGTCAAAAAATTAATGGCATGTGCTATATCTGCACTGTCAAACATGGCAGTCACCATAAAAACTACTGTAATTAAAAATAACTAAAATTAAATAAAATTAAAAGTTCAGTTCCTTGGTTGCACTGCCAACATTTCAACTGATGAATAGACACATACTGCTACAGGCTACAGTACTGGACAGTGCAGATATAAGGCAACACCATCTTTGCAGAATATTTTATTAGACATTGTCAAATCAAACTTTCTATATATCTTGAATTTTCAAGTAAAAGTCAATTTGTTTCCATGTATTTCCTATGAACTTTTAGACATAAAATAAGATGAAATTAAATAATATGTTTTCTAAAGGTGAAAACAGTTAAAAGCTATTCAGTTTGGATGTAAAGCCTTTTTAGAAAACCAGAAGATAGGAAACTAAAGCTAACTAAATACCAGTGATTTCTAAATTTGCATAGTAAAGAAGTAATCATTTCTATTAAAAGACTGAGAATCACACTACCAATTAATAAGACTAACTCAAGTTTCTCACCAAGTTTAAAATGTAGGGATACATTTATAAAAAATTATTAAAAGTCCTCTAACTAATATCTTTTGCTAAGAGTGATATGATGTGGGAATCACAAAGTTTTAGTGATGAAATAAATGTTTCTTTTGACAAACGCAATTTCAATCTTCTTCAGCATTTCTTCACTCCTAGATCAAAACTGTTGAATCAATATTCTGTATCGAGTATGCCAACGCTCTATATCAACACTCTATATACAAGTATAACAAAGCTTTTAGAGAGTACCACTTTTATGAAATTTCAGGAATTAGCCAATCAATTAGCAAATATATAAGCTCTGATATTCTAGAGTGAGGAGGAAAAATAATTTTCTTAAAGCTGACTCTTGAATTCTGAGACCCTTTAAAAATAGACTCACTCATTCCATCAACTCATTGTCACATTCAAAATATTGAAAGGAGTTGGAGCCTCTTGTATACATATCCTCAATGTAACGTGAGTTTAATACATATAATTTTGTTCATCAAAGTAATGTCAGAGGGAAAAACACTCTCTGCTTATCTTATTTACAGTCTAATTTTTTTAAATACATAAATCAGGTTTTTGTGGGAGGTCCTCTCTCCTCCCACATGTGGCTATGATTGTAACACATATTTCGAATGCTTTGATAAAAAGTTTTAGGTATTTATTAATATGTTTATTATGTAAAGTATATGACCAGAAATAAATAAATTAAAGTAAAGTGTTCTGGAGTTGGGGAAAAAAAAATAAGAGTGGGTGTAGAAATAGATTGGATCTGGATGGTAGCTTCATCACACACCCATGGCCAGCATAGAGATGAAAGTAGCAGCTAAAGACTAGTCTAGAACGTATGATCATTCCAAAACCAGACAATGGACTAGCAAAGGACTGAAAATGAGAACAGTTTCAAAGAAAAATTCAGTAGGGATCAGAAATACAGGTAGTCAAGCACCAAGGGCAGTGACAGTGGCAGTAGGTATGAGTGGACAAAGGAACAAATTCCAGTGGAGAAATAAAGGCAATAGCTTCAGCAATAGGGGATTCTTATGCAATGATGCAAGCATCATTGATTTAAAAGTATGTACATTCTCAAACAGTAATGGCATGCCCACAAATTGTATTCCATTAGAAATTATCAACAATCTATAAATAGCTTTTGTCATGACTCAAAACATTAAAGTCTATGACACATGTCTTTAGTTCATCCTCTTTGTCAGTCTTCAAGTAAATTACTTATTTTTAAACAATCTTTAATATGAATCCTCTTTACCTCATAAGGCCTCCTTCTATTGATGTCCTTCTTATCTCTGACCTTAATTGCTATGACAAATTAACATACTCCCACTTGCCCCTTCTTTTCCCCCAATCAATACTATAATATTAATCCTCTCATTTGTATCCAATGGAGAAAAAAACAAAACAAAAACAAGACAAAATTATTCCATGTGGCAAGTAAGATCTATCTGAACTATACAACCCTGTTACTGATTCAAATTCTCCACCATAATAGCAATGATCATTTTAGGGTTCTCCAGTCATACCAGTCTTAAGATGGACACCTGGTGTTTGCACTCTATTATATCTACTTGAAATTTTTTGTTTCTTCTCCCTAGGTTTCAAAATAATTTATAAAAGAAAGCACAAAATCTACTTCCTTCATAAACCAATTATAGTGTTATTTACATGATAGCCTTTCTAAATCAATATCTTTAATCTTTGGACCAAAGACCTCAGATGAGGAGCTAATTTATTTAAAGTAATTACAAATCTATAAATGTATAAAATATTGCCTATAGACTGTATAAATAAGCATCAAACAAAAATTATACAAAAATATTTAAATATGTATATATAATTTTATGTATATATAGATACAACTTATTTAAAACATACTTTAAAGTCATTTTTTACTTAATATTTATAATGCAAAACATACTGTTTTTTCACCTCATTACTTAGGACTTTCATTTGAGTTTCCAAATTGCAAGGATATAAATTCTACTACTACTTAGTATTTAATGTTGTTTAAATTTTTTTTTTAATTCAGGCCAATGATTCTGGGGCAAAATATTAAGAGACCATTTTTTTTCTTTATAGACAAAACTTCATTAGTTTTGAGGTTAGATGCTTTGGGCAAGATGTGAGAAACTTTGCTTCATGTTTTAAACAATATATAGCTTTGAATTTTTCATGAAAAATATTTTATTGGGGGAAAAGTATGTGACAAGAAACTTGGACATATAAAGTTATATCGAACTTTATTGGCCAAGAAAGTAGATCATAAAACTTCACTCTTAATATGACTTAGGCAATAATTGCTAAAATTTGCTTTATTTTCAATTTCATATGTCATTGTGTGCCCAGATATATTAATTATCTTCTTTTATTTTGAATTAGAAAATTAGTTTTATATTTAATTTATCTTACCAAGTCCTAGATTACTCTGATAACTAAAGAAAATCAGAAAAACATAAGCCACTCCAAATCCATTTGAGTGACAAAACTTTACTGTCGTTAGTCTGGTCTGGTCTTTTAAAATGAAGTCTGTGAGGAGTATTTACATTTTTTAAAACATATAAATGATATTAGCCAAAATATTTTATGTGAGGAATAGTTTAAAATATACTAGTAAGCATTTCGATGAGAAAAAGTGAAAGATGAAATAACAGATTCCTTCATCTTCAACATTTCTTCCTATTTGCCATGAAAGTTATAATATCCAATATTCTATGAAATTCCATATGACTGAAAAATTTAAAAAAAAAAATTCTTGTCAAAATATAATAACTCAAATATACATAGCCAGATCAATTCAGATTAACATTTTAAGATAAAAATCTCAATTCTACCTGACGGCAGAATCTACCATTAGACAGCTTCAGATGTGAGGTATAGAAATAGAATGATCTGCTCCCTACCCATGTCTGATGCTACTCCCTAGGAAATATTTCTCTTGAAAAATTTTCTTACAGAAAACAAAAATAAAAAGAATTTATTCTGTTGTCATGACTTTAATTAAGACTTTCAAGCAAGGCTGGGCTTGCCTCTAGAATATATGCTAGTCTCCAAAGAAAACGAATCTAATATTTCTTCTGCTGTGATAGGGATAGTAGAGTTAGGATAAAACAGATAGTTTCGGGGATGGCTCCATACTATAGTGGTTAGCATGTCTGCTTTACACGTAGAAGGTCCTCGGTTTGGGCCCCGGGTGCCGCATGCATAGTTTCAGTATGTAGAAGACAGCAGAAACCGTTGTCTGACCACTTTGCAAAACAAGTACTTTCATTCTTTATTTGCTAATAAAAATGTTCTCCACTATGTACCTCACCTTTGAATAACTCCTCCTAAGAAATGAGTATCAGATAAGAGGAAAAACAAAAGGAAAACCTAGCTCAACTAAAATTTATTTATCTTTCACTATTTTAGATAGATAAAAAGTTCTTTCTAATATCACTGGCTAGCTCTCTTAACTATAATATTTGGTTCTAACACTGATCAAAATATAAATTTGGCCCAATAAAGCTAATAAAATTGCTAGTGGTGATCAAGATAACTATCTTTATTTAATTATTATTTTTTAAATTTTCTCTTAAGAATTTTCCCCCATTATAAAACATAAAATTTTCTTGCAAACTGTGTCAATTTGCAAACATAACAAAAGAAATCAATGGGAGAAATTATTAATATTAGTGGAAATAAAGTTTACCTGATTTATTTTAAAAAACAAAAGGATTTTTGGTTCACCTTCGCCTTATAAAGATATTTTAGTAAATATTTATGTAGTGACAAGCTAACAAGTAAAAAGTTGTGTTAGAAAGAGGACATGTCATTAATTTCTACATATGAATAATTTAGAAGAGGATGTAAAGATCACATAAAAATGCTGACGAACTGGAAATTTCTTTGTTTTCTTTCAAGTAATTGCATGGTTAATAGAAAGTTAAACACAGAATTCATTTGCTTTAAAATCTGATATTGACAAAGGTTTTCAATATATGTTAGTTTGTCTTTTTCTTCAGTCTCAAGATAGTACTAATGAGTTATGAACTCTAGAGTTGGATAGATTTGTGTTCAAATTACTGAATGTCTGAACTTACATACTATACTTTTATTTTCTACTCAGTGGAAGTCTAAAGAAAATGCTCTTGGTCACTCAGGAGTAAGTAATAATGAGGAGCAGAAAACATAAGTTGGTAGACAAGTGATAGAAGAATAAATGTTCTGCCATCTTCAACTTATAACTACAATATCTGCTCCTTAGTATTCTGAAAGAAGAAAATAACACTCAAAATTAAGTGTATAAATGATTTGTGTCAATCACCTATCACTTCTGCTCATCTTCTCATTGAGTGGAATATAATTACATGACCATCTAACTGTAAGGGAGTCTAAGATGCTATTTGGCTGCATTGCTAGAAAAAAAAAAAAGAAAATTGTTTTATTGAACAGCTAGAAGCATCCTCCACAGGTATATAATGCTACCTACCACACAGAGCTGTATTGCAGATTAAATAACATAATCAGTATTTGCCATGTAGAGGTTAAAAAAATTGCTATTACTGTTAATGTCAGTATCATTATTCTAAACTCCATTTCTTATTATAGAGTGTTCAAATTGTGAAAGAGATTGTAAATTGGTTAAATGTTTACTCTTTCCCAGAGAGAGCCTAAAAATTTTCTTTTTAATATTTTGATACAACTTTCTTATTTTGACATAATAGAAAGAGAATAAATTTTGGTGCTCTACTAACTAGAAATTAAACCTCTACTTTTCCACTTAATACCTGGATAGCTAGAACTTAATAACTGGTTATTGAGTATCTACAAAATGTTGACCTTGTACTGGGCTCTAAAAATATAAAGAAAATTAGAGTTTGATGGGATAACATTAAGCATTCACAATATCTTTAAATACGCTCCATTATAGAGATAAATTCAGAGAGCACATGTAATTAATGTGAAAATCACTGTTTTAGGAGACATCAAGTAAATAAGTTATTATGCTAGCCCAGGCAAAAAATAGAGGACTTAACTTGAGCTGTGGGTTTAAAAAAAAGAAGAAGAAATGTATTTAAATAACCTCTTAGATGTGGAGTAATAGTACTTGATTAATAATTGAGAGCTGGGGAAATAAAGAAAAAAAATCAAAGTTATGTTCAGAAATTATCACCTGATGGATATACTATATTATCTGAGCAGAGAACACGTGAGAAAGAGTAGGTTTGGTTGCAAGGATAGTAATTTAAGCCTTAGGTGTGTAAGTTTGATTTTTCTACATGGATAACATTGAAAATGTCTTGATAATAGTTAAAAATTGTCTGGAAATCAGAAACAAACTGTGGTTAGAGATAAATGTTTCAGAATAATTAACATAAGTGTGAATTACTGAGTGAAATAAAGCAAAAAAAAGGAACTCTGCAATGTGACTAGGAGGAACTCATTAGAGGTAACAAGAGAACTGAGAGAGCAGTGATAACATAAAATTAAAGAATGAGAGTGACAAGAAGGAAGGAACAATTAACAAAATTATCAGATGCATTTTTAATATTAGTTTTTATTTTGATCAGCTATTTTGAAAATGCCAATTCACAGGAGGACCAAATCAACAAGAGGTTTAGATAACAGTTGGTTGAGAAAAAAAAATTAGAGGAAATGGAGACTAACTGCAAACAAATCATTTCATAACTTTCTTGATAAGGAGGAAGAAATAAGTATAAAAGTAACATAACAAGAAAATAGGTCAGAGATTTTAATTTTTAAAATAAAGAAGACCTCAATATATTTGAAAATTGAGATGAAGAAAGTAAGTGGAAAACAGATTTATGTCACAATAGGAAAAAAAGACAATGTGAAAATCATAAGCTTGAAAAGTAGTTGAAATGTAGCTTCTATTAAGACAAGATGAAGTCAGGGACATTCCATGGAGGATGAAAAGGAAGATGAGAAAATGATGGCTCTGTTTCTCAGTGAATAATGAACAAGGTTATGTGAAGCAAGTGAAGAGAGTGTTTCAAGGCACAAATTTTATTTATTCATCTATTCAGAAAATATCCTTTGAATGCTAAATTCAAAACATAAGATAGGCACTGGAAACACAAAATTGAATTCAACATGTTTCCTAACCTCAAAGTGCTTACATAGGGGAGACAAATAAGAAAACCAATGTTTAGGAACTGTGTGACAAGTGCTGTAATACAGTTAGGGACAGTATACTTCTTAACAGAGAAGGAGCTCCAACTTAATGCATGGAAAAAGAGAAGCAAGGATTTCTTCCAAAAGGAAAAAAAATAGTTAAAGATAAGTCTTAAGGCTGAGTAGTCTTTCAGTAGGCAGTTAAGGAATTGAGAACTGTGGTCATGGTAGAGAGAACAGCATGACAAAAGGCAGAATTAGGAAATAGCAAGATAAACTCAGAAACTGGAATTTGTCTGTATGGCTAGAGCTTAAAATTTGAGTGAGGAATTTATAAGTAAGATTAGAACTATTCTGGAGCCAAATCGAAAAGTACATTTTGTGCTAAGCAATGCAATATAAGTTGTATTTTCAAATAAGTTATGGTGCAAAGATGGTCTCATCAGATTTGCATTTTGATAGAATACTCAAATTCAAGAAAGAGGATTGTCTCCTGTAGGCAGCAAGACCAGTGAGGCATTGTTGCCTAAACTGTTCTAGGGCAAGAGAAGTGGAAAACAGATTTGAGAGAGAGAGAAAGAGTAGAGAAAGACTGATTTATTATAAAGAATGGCTTATGTGATTATAAGGGCTGGAACTGCTGAAACAAGGCCAAAACACGGAGAATTTCCTTTCCTACTCTTTCACTCAACCGAATCCTCAACTCTGCATTTAAGTCACCTACCTGATTAAGTCAGGCACACTCAAATTATCCAGAATAATACTCTACTTAAAGTCGGCTGGTCAGAAACTTGAATTATATCTGTAAAGTCTCTTCATAGCAACAACTAGATTAATGTTTGATTGAGTAACCTGTAACTGAAACCTAGCCAAGTTGCTACGTCAAAAAAGCCATTGCAGTTGATAAGTCAGAAGGGAGGTGTGGGTTAGGGACATATTTTGGCATTATCAGATTGCAAGTGGTAGTTTAAATCGTAAAAAATATGTGATACAAAATATAGAGTATAATACTAGAAAAAGATGCTAGTATAGTCCATTACAAAAAACTCTAACAGTACTGCCTCATGCATACCTCCTCTCCGACACACACACAAAAAAATGTACAAATTCTTTGAATAGGGATTGGAGTTATTTCTGCAAATACATGTGGAGTGGGAAGAAGTGGAATTTTAGGTATGCCTCTTCTATTATATTTAACTTATCATTGCCAGCTCCTCAAGAAGCACGGGTGCATTGATGAATACTCTCATGGCCACTGAATTAGACTTTCACTTGGGAAAAACACATCATTCAGGTTTCAGCTCTTTCTTTTTCTTCTTGTTGTCTCCAAATCAAGATCCCTTTTATGCTCTCTCTTCTTTCACAATACCTTATTTTGTTAATTTAATTTCACTCTGTCAGGACAGACATGTGGTACAGAAAGAAGGACATTAAAAGGTAAAAAGAAAGAGTAAGAGATGAAGAGGAATGAGGAGGTGATACTGGTATAGCAGTTTTAGTGTGTGGTAGGTAAGAGAAGTGAGAATAAAGTATATTAAGATGTGAATTTGAGGTGAGTAAGGCAGATATCTAAAGTGGAAGACTTCTGTCTACAGCTATGCTATCCTGAAGAAGCCAGATCCTGTCTGATCTCAGAAGCTAAGCAGGATCTGGCCTGGTTAGTACTTGGATGAGAGACTCCCTACGAAGATCAGATGCTGTTGGTGTAAAAAATAAAAAAAATAAGGGATTGTAAGCTGACAAGGTCCTTTCAATCCATGAAGTTAACCAATTGCCTCACCTAAAAAAAATAAAGTGGAAGACTTCTGAGAAATGAGAAAAATCTGCTAAAAAAACACACACACATTAGAATTTGAGCAAGAATGAATTCTAAAATTTCAGTAACTTGAGCTTACTATGCAATTCCTTATCTTGATACACATGTAATTAAAAAAAGAAAAATCACCACCACACAATGATAGCAACATTGTATTTATTTTCTAGAGCTGCCATAACAAAGTGCCACAAATCAGGTGTATTAAAACAACAGAATTTTATTTTCTCAAATTTATAGAGATTAAAAATCCAAAATGCAGATGTCAATAGGTCCATGATCATTCTAAAGTCCCTAGGGAAGAATAATTCCTTGCCTCTTCCTAGCTTCTGGTGGTTATCTGCAATCCTTGGCATTCCTTGCCTTGTAGCTACATCACTCCCATTTCTGCCTCTATCTTTGCATGGCCATCGTTCATCTGTATGTGTCTGTGTCTCTGTCTCCAAATGTCCCTCTCCTTTGTCTTATAAAGACCTCAGTTGCTGGATGTTGGGCTCACTCTAATCCAGTATGACTTCACCTTAGCTTAATTACATTGATAAAAATTCTATTTCCAAATAAGGTCACATTCACAGGTACCAGGTTATAGGAATTGAACATATCTCTTTAAGAGACATAATTAAATCCACTACAATAATAAAAGTTTACCAAAGGGAAAAAAATCCTCTATCTTAAATCATTTTAAGTTCTAAAATAATCGAACGATCATATTTTTCTAAGTCTTGTCTCCATTACCTAGTTTCCTCATCTATAAAATGAGGGCAATATTGATTTCTATATTCTCAGATTGTTGTGAAGATTAAGTTAGTTGATACATATCTAGTGTTTAGAATAGCTCTTGACTATAGTAAGCACTGTGTAGGTGTGAGATGGACACCTGCTAACCCTTTCCGCAACAATGACCTGTCAAGACTACCCTGAAGAAACGAAAAGATTAGCTAAATCATATTGTCCAGACAGTGTGGGAGGAAGCTAGTCTATTAGTGAGGCAGCACTAATTAAAGTATTTTTATCATGTTTTCCTTCTTGTTTCTGCAACTTACTCTATAATTGGACAATTTACTTTATTAGCCAATGACCTTGGGCATTGTGATTGGTTTTAGCAGTCCATTCTCAGTCAATTTTCTAACAGAAGCAGGTGAACTCTCTTAATTGGTATGCCTGGGGAGAAATATAAACATGTCAAATGAATAACCATTAGGTAACACACACTGTTGGATGACATTCACTTTCTCCTCTGCCAACTGCCTTTAAGGTAAAGTTAGTAACAAAGCAGGACAACTTTTCCTTCTCTATACAGAGGTAAGATTAACTCATTTAAGAGGTAAAATAGGGAAGGAAGAGAGCCTACATTCAACATTATAGACCAGCAAGCAAGAATTCTTAACTAGTAATCATAATTAGTAGACAAACCTAGGTTGTGGAATACAATAGATGTGCTACATAAAGATTTTTTTTTTCTTTTTATGTCAGTCAAAGGTCTCTTTTTTAATTTTTAATTCTCACAGAAATAAGTGTACTGAATCTCTTCCCAGCCATCAGCCCAACTAAGTGGTAATGCTATTTTTCAAAAACTTAAGTTGGGAAACTCTAATAGAGCATTGCCTCATTGTGTGTGCAATTTTTTCTCAAACTAAAAATGCATGAAAAAAATAATTTCTCCATTAATTTGTGATACTATCGACCTACCTAACCAAACAATAAATCTTAATATTGTGAATAATTCCTTTTCTATGTTTCACAATGTAGAAAGAATTAACTAAGGAGCTATAATAAACACAGTAAATACTAGTCTTTGTAATTTGGGGTTGGCTTGGCATGATGCCCTATAATTTATTGACAGTAGCCAGATATTTGAATTCTTAATTTTTATACTGTCGTCTAAGGAGAAAAAAGGAAAAAGGAGGCCAGAATTAGTCCCAATATTTCAACTAGGAAAATAGAAAATTGGTATTTTTTCTCTATCTAACTCTAATCACACACACCCTTACATAAGTTAAAATCCTTCTTTAATTTTCTGTCTTATTTATCAATGCTATCTTTGATAACATTTTCATCAGAGACTTATATTAGTGCTTCTCAAACCTTTTGGTTCATTAGCATCACCTGAGATAGTTTTAAGGCTTTCTGATGCTTAAACTGAACCTAGATCTATGAAATCAGAACTGGGTGGGGTGAGGATGGGATTTCTGCATAGATAATTATTAAATCTTCCTGAAGTATTCTAACTCAGGGGTCCCCAATGCCTAGGCCACGGACCTGTACCAGTCAGTAGCCTGTTAGGAACTGGGTCACACAGAAGGATTGAGAGGCTGCTAGTGAAGCTAGCTAGTATTTGCAGGCGCTCTCAAGCATCACCACCTCAGCTCCACCTCAGATCATTGGGCATTAGATTCTTATAGGAGCACCTGTCCTTGGTGCCAAAAATGTTGGGGACTGCTGTTAATGTATAGGATTGTGAACCACTGAATTAGAAGAGTAGGTTGATATTTAAGGTGCTTCATTTTGTTCATCTTCCACATCTGTTCCTTGTTATTTATCCAATTTGTAGAAATCACTGCTCAATGTTAATGATGTTCTTATGTTGAGAAAGCACATTTGCTTCTTCATTTTCCTTGTCCCCTTAAGATCTCCAGCGTTTGGTCGTTGCGTGAGTACATATTAACTTCTTGAACTTTCTAAGACATAACCACATACTATAGCATTAATAATAAAAGTGCCTGTTAAGGACCCTATTTCTGTGTCTAGAAAACACACAAATAAAGTTAATGCCCTTTAGAATCCTGCACCAATAGCAATTGAAATGCAACCAAAACATGTTAGCTTTAAAGAAAATTTAATTCTGTATCCTTAGCAGTAATTCAGGATATCTATCAATTATACCAATTTTTCCTAAAGTATGTCATTTCTTGTTGCTTAAATGCTCTTTATATGTCAGATTACTGATCTACAGATCAGATTAATGCTTATCTTTCAAGAATTGTGAGTAGTTTAATAGGGTCAGAAAGCCTGGAACAACTCAGCAACCTCAAACACAAGAGAATTATGTATTGTTCTATTTCTTAAAGGACAATGGCCAGATAGATGTATAGTATACATTATAGCAGAATGTACTTCTAGAGCAGTATAAATTCAGTATTATTTATTTATTTTCATACAAAAATGAAAAAAAAAATGGCGTAGCCAATAGCAACATACGTATTTCTATTATTGCTTCCAAAATGTACCAGGTAATATTATTTTCAAAAAAGTTTTAATTTGCAAATCTAGCAGATTTTATTATCTAAGATACTTTTAGCAATTTTTGAAACTAGGAGGCAGGTTCATTTATTATGACAATACTACCTGCCTGGTCAATTTTGTAAAAACAAACAAACAAACAAACAAATAAGTATGATCGTATTTAAAATGAAGTAGTATAAACTTTGAAGAAATTGACTAGTACTTAAATAACAGAGACCATAAAATTCACCATGAGGGGAAAGTCAAATAAGAACAGGCCTCTAGATAATTTAGTTATGTGGTATTTCAGATCAGAGCATTTATTTGATTTCTTTCATGTATTACGTTATTGATAGAGTTACAGAATCAATTGTTTGGGTGGCCCCACAGACCACTTTGTTAAATTTGTGAGTAGCTGGTTAGGATCAAGTGTCAAAAATCAATTTCTTTCTATTCCATTCTCATTAGTGTATATGTTTTGTTTTTGCAAGATTGTCTAACCCAATAAAAAAAGCCATATAAAAGGATTTATCTTTGCACATACTATCAACTTCTAATCAAACCTCTTCATGACAAACAGGATTTTACTTCCAGACAAAAGAAAAGTAACAATAAGAAACGCAAATAGTTTCCTTTTATCGTTTTTCCCATTGAATTAACTTGACAGTGGTCATTCACAAACTAGTTAACATCGTAGTGTCATTTTCATCTCAACTCATCATAAAAGAAAGAGTATTTAGATAGGATTTAGTTGTGAACACAGAAATAGACTATCAGCAATAACTCAAAATTTCTATATATTTACTTCAACTGTTATGGATTCCTTATTGTGGAGCCTATCCTGCCTATCAGTCAATAAATATGTATTAGATACCCACGGCATCCCAAAAGTAATTAAAAATTAAACAGATTTCTTCATCTCCTGGGTCTACAGTTCACCATAAAATCATAATTATCAAAATTCATACTTACTCACTTGGTTCTCTGATATATTCAATTCAATCCTATAAATATTTATAGCATGCTGCTTTCTGCTGTTGAAAGTTTACAGTAGTGAATAAAGGATAAGACAAGCACATAGAACTAGCTATCCAAATGAGCTAAGTACCATGAGACAAGCATGAATGAACTATGGTTCAACATATAGTCAGTGATTCTATTTACCAGAACCTATATGTCAAAGTAAGTACCAATGTAAGTCAAGAGAATTTTGTTTAAGTAATTGAGTATATGTAAATATGTAAAGATTACATGTGTCCTACAAGACGATGAAGTGACCTGACTTTGTCAGTGGTGACATGAAGCATCTTCTACTCTTGGTCATGATGAAGTAAATGACTAGCCCTCCCTTTCTAAATAATACAAAATTGGACAATATGATGTTTTCAGGTATTATACAATAGGCAGCATAGAACTGAGTGAAGGAAAAACTGGGAAGGTGTGTTCCACTACTCTCCCTCTCAATCTTTCTGCTTGGAAGCACTTTATATAAATGGTACAAGGAAACAAAACAGAGAAAGGTGATCTCTTTGAGTTAAGAAGACAAGTAAGAGGGAGCTGTACAGAGGAGGAGCTTCAAAAATCTGTGTAAAAGTCCCCATGCCTCAGTGTCATAATAATAAACCACATATGAAAAAGGTCATGAGAGATAGAAAAACTTGATTTCTTCCTAAGGTTATAGACTGCACAATCATGTGCATATTAAAACATCAAATCCTGCACTTAAGATGCATTTTACTTTCTGTAAAATATATCTTAATTTTAGAAAAAGCAGTAATATGACCTTGCTCATCTTTTAAAGAGATCACTCTGGCTGCCTTGTTCCAATTTAATCAAGTGGAAACACATTGAGGCAGGAAGAAGAGGTAAAGCCTATTGCAGTAAGTTGAATAAGAGATGGCTCAATCTGGACCATAATGGTATCAGTGGACTTGTTACAGTTGTGAATATATTTTGAATCCAGATTCATGGGCTTAACTGATGAGCCGGAAATGGGGTGGGAGACTAAGAGGAAGTCAAGAACGACTCCAAGTGTTTTGGCCTGAACAAATAGAAGAGTAAAGTAATGATGTGTCATTACAGGGCAGAATATAGTGAAACATGTTGGAGAAAAAAGTCAGGAATTCAAATCTAGATGTGATAGAAAAGTTGGCTGAGATTACCAAGAGATTTCATGTAGGTAGATAATTAATTATTCATGGTATGATCCCTCAGACATCCTCACATTAAAAAGCCAGAGAGCTGAGAAGAAGCTAGAGAAAGAAACTGAGGTAGAGTGGTAAACGAGGTGGAATAAAATCCAGGACAGTCAAATGTCCTGGAGGCCATGGTAATGAAATGTCTTTGCTGCCTAGAAGTCAATTTATCTTTAGAAACTGGATACTTAGACTTTGAAATGCATTCCAACCCATTCTATTAAAATGAAACAAAACAAACACTCCTATCTACTTCAGCAATAAACCTAATTTCCCTTTAGAAAGAGCTGTCTCTCTCCCTTTTTCCATCCTTTCCATTCACTTTTTAATTTCCTCCAAACTTGGTTTAACATTTAGTGCTTTAAAGAAAATTCTCACTAAGGTCATCAATAAACTATAGGTCTCTAAATCCAAATTTTGGGTTACCCTCTAGATATGACCTTACATGATCTCTTGGGAACTCTTCTTTCAACACTCTTAATTTTCAATAATCACACCTTTCTGGTTTTTGTCCTGCCTATCGGCTTCTCCTTCTTAGTCTCCTTTTTGGAACTCATCTTCTGACCTTTCTATGTTGGAGTTTTTCAAATCTCAGTCATGAGCTCCTTAATCAATCTATATTCAGTCCTCAAGCAATCTCATTCATGACAAGTGGCATAACAGTAATTAGAATATAAATACACTTTTTAATTTGCCTAGGTTCAAATCAGCTCTGACACTAGCTTTGCAATTATGACAAGAACATAACCTCTTTTTGTCTTCATTTTCCATTTTTTTTTAAATGGAGACTATAATGGTACTTACATTGTCCAAGGATCCAGTGAGTCCATATTTGTAAATCACTAATACAAGTGAACACAGCTCTAATGAGCACATGTAGGCAGATGGTTTACACTTGCTTTTCAATAGCCTAACTTTGTCTCTCAACTGGAAATCTACCTATCCAACATTTTTTTTTCTTTTTAATCTTAACTTAGATTTCTCAAAGATATCTCAAGCTCAACATGTCCAGAACAGAACTTGTTATTTTATCCCAAAACCCTTGTGTTATCTCAGGTTTTGCCATTCCAGACAATGATGTTATGGCTCAGAAAACTAGGCAATATCCTCGATACTATCCTTTCTCACTGTAACCTTCATATCCATATCCAATTCAGTCCACGTGTATGGATTTGACTTTGTACATGTTTCTTGAAACAGTCTCCATATTTCTAATAAGTTCTACACCCATTAGCTTATTCTAATCTACCTTTATTCTCACTCTCCACTACCATGATAACATCTTAACTAGACACCCTGCATCTACCCTTTCTCCTATTCTCAATGCTACAGGCACAACAATTTTCTGATTATTTTCTACAAACTCAGCACATAAAATGCTTTATTGATTTACTATGAATGAAAAAAGAGCAAAATTCCTAACATAGTTTACAAGTTCTTTTATGGTTGACTTTTTTTTTTATGTTCTTATTTCTACCAATCTCTCTATCTTTAGCTTTTTTCTTGCTTTCAATAAATTATTCAAATAACACATGCTTTTTTCTTTCACAGAGCATTTGTGCATGCCTTTTCTTTCTCCATTCCATTTATTTTTCACTCTTCATTCAAAGTTCAGCTGAATAATTATTTTCTTGGTAAAGATTTTCTGGTTTTCATGTATGGTAAAATCTGCTAATTCATGCATACTTGTCAATTCATGCTTCTTATCCACATATTATTGTGATAATTTTACATTTTTAAATAATAATTTGGTTAATGAAACTTCTTAAGTATAAAAAAAAATGTCTACATTTGTTTAGCATTGTAAGTCCAGGGTATAGGAAGATTCTTAGCAGTTATAGAGTGGTCAATACATATTTGTTGAATGCATAATGCTTAGTAATACTTACTAGAGGGAGAAACAATCAAACTTTTTGACGAGCTGGGAAAGAAAATAAAACAATTAAGTGTATAAAACCATCAGTACAAGCATAGAGCTAAAATATGTGTCCAGTCATTAGCCAGAGAATATTATTTAAGAACAATCACCTAAGTGCTAAGATTGCCAAGCAAACATTAACCTCTCCAGAAAACAAGTATCATTCCAGATACCCTCTTAGGTAACTCAAAGAAATAGAGTTCTAATATGTTTGGTGATCATTAAACTGAATGAAGTTCCTGCAATTTTTTTTTTTTAATAGGTGCTTAGGACCAAATTAATTCATGAAAGGTTAGGAGGAGAAAAATAGGCAAAAGAGACTGTAATAGGCTTATTGGTGCCTATTAGGAACACATGATGGAATGTGTTCAACCATTAGGATGTTTCACTTCAGTGATCAGCTTGTTCTATAGACACTTGTAGGACATTCTGTATTTTCCCTGCGGGCTCTTTGAATATGGAGAAGGAGCTTAATAGGAAGCAGACAACAAGAGGTGGAGCTATCTCTCATCAGTATCACTGATGGTAACATCTCTCCCAACATGCAGCTGATTAAAGGGAGATGTAGATCACAGAAAATATGGTAAATTGAGCAGCATTCCAACTCTCTCTTGAGTCAACAGTTTTATCTCTCTTTAATGTTAAAGCAGCACAAAGCAGACAGGTCAAATTTATGTGATACTGATGCAGGACAGAGCAAATTTCCCCACATTGAGGGGGAGACCAAGCCCTACATCAAGAGAAGAGAATCTTTTGGAGGAGAGTGTAGGAAGAATTCAACATGCACATCAAAGTTACAGTCAAAAGGAAAGTTTATTAGAAAAGGAGTAACACTCCACAGAGTGAGTCTCCTCTCAGAGACAGAGAATGAGTGAGAAGGACAAAGGGACACGTGGAAAGGCAATGAATAGGGGACTGAATGTTTTAAAAATTTAGTTTATATGTCATTCTTTAGTTCTCATTTCCTTTGATATGGACATACAGTGAAGAAAAGGAAGGGGAAGAGTATAAAGGCTAAAAGACCACTGGCTGGCATTTTCCACCCTTTGATCCATAAGTTATCCAGAGTTTTAGCCATAGAGAATGAACAATTTTGTTTTGTGTAGGGCAGCCACTTAAGAACTGCTTTGTTCTGGTTTCCCTTTCCACTGGTGTGGGGAAATGGGTTGTTAGCAATTCCAGTAGAAATCTTCCTTTGTTCTGCAGGTATCCTCCTGGCCTGGAGGCAGGGCCGATCAGCACATTGCAGGCTCTGAATATAGCTTGATTAACATTTTTAATTCTCTTGTCTCCTCCTTATATTAATATTAAGATTTTCTTCTCATACTAAATATTTTTCTTGCTAAATGACTAGTGAATCAGAATCTCTAGAATATTGCCATTGGTTAAAAAGATTTTTGCAGAAATAAATACATTTAAACTACTTTTAAAAAATGTTTTCTAGGTGAGTAAGAAGATATTTAACTCTCACAAATTAGTTAATCTAATCTTAAAAAAGAAGACAACGGTACCAAAATAAAGTCACTTATACCAGTAGTCCCTGAACTTTTTGGTACCAGAGACCTGTGCTTCTATGAGAATCTAATGCCTTATGATCTCAGGTGGAGCTGAGGCAGTGATGCCAGCTCTGGGGAGCAGCTACAAATACAGATGAAGCTTCTCTGGCTTGCATGCCACTCATCTCCTGCTGTGTGGCCCAGTTCCTAATACGCCACGGAAGAGTACTGGTCCATGGTCTGGGTGTTGGGGACCCCTGACTTATACTACTAAGCCCCTCATCACCAAACCAAGAGTTAACTTACAGTTTTGGATCTCCCAGAAATAAAATCTTAAACCAGACAATCAGGAATTGCCTGATCAGCACTGATTAAGTCATCTGCTTGACAGATCCTTGTTGTCCCTTAAAGGAAGATAGTTTTGTTAGAACTGTCACCATAGGGGCCGATTGGAGTTTGGTATAGGCCCAATGGTTGAGATAAGGGAGAGAGATAACAATGGCACAGCCAAGTAGTTAGCATTTTTCCTCTGTTATTCCTCAAATGACTCAGTGAAGAATCATAGGTCATTGAGATTTAATAGTTTTATTAAAAGTATGTTTTACAAAAAGTATGTTGTAGCATACTTTTATGCTACAAGGAGGCACATATTCCCAGCACTGTTAACCAACACAAAGAGGCTAAAATGACTACAAAAGGTCAAAAAGACCAGAAAAGGCCACCAAGAAGAGAGAGAATCCAGAAGAGCAAAAGCGGGCAAAAAGGGGATCCTAGAAGGGCAAAAAGGGAGGGAATCCCTGAAGGAAAAAAGGAGGGATAGCCCGGAAGGGCAAAAAAGGACCCAAAAGCTGGAATGCCTGCCTCATATTTGGGCCATGATAAGTGATTCCAAAGGCATTCTTAGGTAATTGACAAGTGAGGTCACCTTGATTGACACCTATTGACACTAGGCAATAACTTTGCCTAGTGTGCTTGTCTATACCCAGAATTCTACTTTCATTGGGGTGTTCTTTGGGCGGTCTCTAGGCTGGGCCCCTATTCCTTTGTTTCCCATGTCGCTCATGTCTGACTAGCTACCTAACATAAGCAATAGTTTTCAACCTAGTATAACTTCCTTGTCCCTGCTCTTTTCTGCCTATAAAAGTCTCATTTTGTACAGCTCCTTGGAGCTCCTTTCTATCTGCTAGATTGGATGCTGCCTGATTCAAATTGATTTTTGCTCAAATAAACTCTTAAACAATTCAATATTCCTCAATTTACCTTTTAACAGTTCTACCGTTCCAGAAGAGGAACGCAAAGGGGACTCCTTATAGTCCCCAGGAGCAATGAGCAGCCAAGCATAGGTACCTGTTGAAATCTCTTGAGTTTACTGTTTTCTTGCTGTCTTTGAAGGTCAAGGTGAGTATGTGCCTCTCAGAGCCTAGATCTGCATCTTTGCCATCATGAACTTTCAGACTTTGAGCATTTCTTTTTCTGAATTGGGTCCAGAAACCAGCTAGAGTCAGACTAGGTCCAACAAGGAAAACTGACCAGGTTCAGGTTTGCACTGGGTTCGACTTAGAAACCTAACTAGGTCTCAGGTCCAACTTTTAGTAGCTAGTCAGACATAAGCAATGGGGAATGAAGGAATAAGGGCCCAGCCTAGAGACCGCCCAAAAGAACACCCCAATGGTAGTAGAATTCTGGGTATGCACATGCACATTAGGCAAAGTGTTACATATAGTGCCAATCAAAATGACCTCACTTGCCAATCACCTAGGAATGCCTTTGGAACCAGAAATAATGCAGACGGTCCCACTTCTGATTGTTATTGTTACAACGCTCTGTTACAGCTCTCATCATTGAAACCATGGTCCTCCTTGGGACTTGCTTTGTCTTTCTAAAATATACTTTTAATAAATCTTTTCTAAATCTCACTGACCTGTGATTCTTCACTGTGTCAATAAGGAAGATCTGAGGAAAAATGCTAATTATACTTCTGTGCCGTTATGCCCCTTTGCAATGTTGTTGAGCAATGCCAAAGTTCAAATCGCCTCCAATAGTAACATAACTGTGTCCAGCTTAGAAACTGAACAGGGTCCAGTGTGATACCGCAGATAAATAAAATATTGTTTTAATGCTGAACAAGCAGGTTAATCTTACAAAAGATAAATCTGAATCACAGTGACTACAGTAAAGAATTTTAACCTAGATGAGCTTATCTATTTACAAAGTGACATAGAAAATGGGGTCTCAGCTAAGCACTCACCATAAAGGTGTAAAGAGTAGAGGGAAAATTATTTTTCCTCCTTTACAGTTTTGGTGTCCAAGAATGAGACCCGTCAGAACACCCTATTTGCTTCACAGCCTGCAAACAAGATTCTGGCAAAACTGTCAGAAGCTAGCAAAGGGTGAAAATTATTACCAAAGTCAGCTCATCGAGATCTCTATCTATAGTGCCTGGGTGAGAGAGGAAGGTAAAATTTCACATCGTTCCTTCCTTTCAAAATTCAAATTGGCAAGCAAAAAAACGTTTGTGATGATTAAATCTTTGATTTGTAACTGGTAAATTTACTTTCAGGTATCCATTAGTTGTCAATCCTTTCTCTTACAGGGACAGCTTATTGCCTTCTTGTTTGTCTAATTTTATGATGAGAACTTAGCTTGGCAACCATCATATTGGGGGCCCCTAAAATTTAGCTAGACAGCAATGTGGATTGCACCCCATTTGCAGCTAGGGTCCTACCTACTGTGTCAGTTCTCAGGGTAATTGTCTAAGTCTTACTTTTTTTGGTTATCTTTGAGAGTTATCCCTGGATCTTGAGGGGGTAATCTGTTTTGCATGATCTTTAGGGATGTTCTTGAGTTCCTGGGGTTGTTTAGTATTATGAGGAATATTTACTGTTTTACTCAACTAAAACTTAAAAATATATATAAAGTAACTCTACGGTCAGAAGTTGACCAAATTAGAAGCTGATATTCAGAGACTAATAGAAATATTTTGTAAAGGCCTTTTCCTCCAAGCTAAAATAAAACTATGTACTCAGAAAGAATTAAAACATTCTAAAGCCATTGTTGAAGAATTTACTAAAGCATTCCAAAGACACATAGCTCTGACTCTAGAATGAGAATCTTTTGATTTCCATCTTAGTGGAAAAGCTTCTTCCTGGTAGAAAGAAGCAAAATGAAGATAATGTAGCTGGATAGATGGGTCAGCCTTGATATCTTGATACTATTCAAGTTGCAAATCAATTCTTTGAGAAATTAGAAACAACTATACTTGCCTTACAAATTGAGACTTTATAGGAATAGAAATGTGGCTTTAGAAACAATTCAAAGCTCACCTATCTTTTTTTGCCAATCTTCTAACCTCTCCTATTCATCTCAAAATGCTTTCAGATATTGTAAAAGGTAGGAATTTACAGAACAAAAGTCCTTAGAGTTATTTGCATTGTTTCTCTGTGACTTTTGAGATGTAGGTATCCTACTTGGTCTTTCTAGTAATTTTTACAAGGTAATTTTTATCAGGAGGGGGAAAAAAAAGACTATTTTAAAAACTAAGCCTATGAAAAAATTTAAAAGTCTCTTCCACAAATATTAGAAATATTTAACTATCTGAGCATTTAAACTTAACTTATTCCATTTATCAGAAACATAATTTGGATCCAACCGCTGTTTGTTTGATCTGTTTTATTTTTAAACTAGTGAGTTTTGCATTATTGTACCTATTTCACAACTAAAATTTTAAAACAAAAGCTATATGATCTCTGTTTTGTCTTTACGTTTATGTATGTGTGTGTGTGTATATATACATATACATATACATATATATTATATACATATACATATATATATGTGTATATATATATATATATATATATATATATATAAAATGTTTTAGGTACGTGATTGTTTTTCTACCTCCAGATGGTATTACCAAAATTAATTTTTTAAGAGCTCCATTTAAAGAGAAGCAAGCATTATATAAATCAAGAAATATAGAAACTAACTCAAATGTCTTTCAAGTTTATATGATCTAGGATAATCTTTGTTAAATAAAAGCTAGTTTATCAATTTAATACAGGCATATATTTAGAATTATGAACATTAAATATAATACTTTTTATTCTGTCTAGGTTTACTAAAAGTCAAGTAAACTTATATTGTCTCTGTTTCAGAACTGGTCAACAAGAAAGATAAATTAGGATGATGATTAGCTGTTTAATGTATCATAAAATTTTTGTGAATAGTCTAAGCACAATTGTTACAAAAATTAAATAGATGTAAGTAATGTAAAGTTCATAAACTTTTCAACCATAATTATTCTTACGGTATGTCTACTTAAAAATAGTTTTCAAAATCTTTTTGGTAACTTAAAACCATAAAGGTATACTGAGATAAGTTAAATGATGGTTGTTCATTGGCTATCTAGATCATTTCCAAATAAGATAAAATACTGAAAAATTAATTATTGAATACAAGTTTATATACTTGTAGATTCTTATTGCAAAGAAACTAAAAATTTCTTGGTCTATCAGTAAAGATGTCCATGATACATTGAATAAAATACTACAAGGAAGAATATATCTCTAGAAATTATGTAATATATTTATAACTTTGCCAATCCTAAGAATTGATTACTTTTTAATTTTCACTAGGAATAAAGGTTTCTAAGAATTAAGAATTCTAATCAATATGTGAAATTAAAGCTACTTAGAAAAGAGTGTGTATAGAAAGTAGGTAAGAAAACTAAAATGACAAGTTGTTGCAGAATGAGAAAAAGGAAAAAGAAAAAAAGAAATCATAGAACAAAATCTAAGTGAATATAAAAATGGTTATAGAAGATTTATGAAAAGGAATCTTAAAAAAGGAATGTTATGTGTGGTCAAGCTTACTAATATTGGAATAAATTTAAGTTTTTTAAGTATTAATTTTAACATCAAAAGTACATAAGTATAAAGTTTAAATTACAATTTAATTTTCTCTCTGTTAAAATGTCAAAGTTTGCTTGGACTATTGTGAAAGTTTTTTTGTAATCAAAGATTCTGTGTCTTATCAAAATAATATTTTGTGTCTTATGTTGTCTTTATCAAGTCATTGATTACTTTTAAAAATCCAGTCTCCTCAATAGTCAAAGCTGTTTTATTCACAACTATGTAACCTCTGCATTTGCCTTTAAGATCTCTGTTATCGCTTTGGTTAAATATATATTTAAGTATTATTTCATAATGACCTGTGATCCTATTTAGTCAAATATTCAAACCTTTTTTTATGTTTTGACAACTTTCCAATATCAAATTCTAAATGTAGTCTTTTTGACCTCAAAGCAAATTTCAGTTTGCCAGAGGGCCCCTGAGAAATCTCAAACGATTTGTCTCTCACTTTGTAAAAATAGATGTTAGACTAATTAGGTTTATTTGATTAGATAAACATGCTTTCTACAAATAAATGATAATAAACTATCTAGAATTATATTTGTATGAATTATATATGTTATTTATATGTAGAATTATATATGTTATTTATATATCTAGAATATGTAATTAATATATCTAGAATACGTTCTAGATATTGTATGAAATTCCTAAAAAATTGATATGCTTTAGTATAAGGTTATCAGTAATAACTTCAGTTATTACCTTAAAAAGCTATAAGTCACAGAAATAACCAAATTTCCTTGTCAACTTCATTATAATGAATCTTCATTGGATCTTTAACCATGGATATTTTAAAGTCTTATATCATTTACAAAACCTACTGTTTTGCTCAAATGCTTTTACAAAAATGAGATTAATAAAAAGAACCTTGCAAAGCACACTTGACCACTGACACTGCTGTCAAATTATAAAATGTTAAACATGGTTGTGTATTTTACACATGAAGAAGACTCCATCTCATATCTGTTCCTGTATAAATATCAGAGACTTCAAACTCCAATTGACTAGGAAGAAAAGTAGCTGACATTGTGGTAGACTGCTTCCTCATAAGACATCAGACTGATATATATATATTTTTTTTTATTTTTCTTATTTCTCCTTTCTAGTATGGCCGTTATAATACTAATTATTATGCAATAAAAATCTTTATGATTCTTTTATTCACCTTTTGTCTTGGTTTGGCCTGGAAAGATAATGCTATTATTTACATATCTCAGGCCATTATAAAGGGGAGGTAATCTAACCTCCAAACGACTGTTGATTTTGCCTTGATGGTAGTGATTCTGTAGCATCACAAACTTCTCCCTGATTTTCAATGCCTCATTTTCTCTGGAAAAGACTCAGCTCCGTCTCTATCAGGTTAAACTCCCTGTCTCTGGTTAACAACCCCAAACCCAGGTAAACTTGCATTCAGACTCTGTACAAAGAAAGGGACACAAGGCAAGAGTAACCAGAATAAAACCATCTATGCAGTCTATAGACCCAGAAATTTTACTGTCCTCCACAGTTGTCACCTTTTCAGTCCCAAGCCATTGAGTCAAATAGGAATTACCAGGAGGCACTCATAATTCAGAATTTTCTTCATTTGGCAGATCCCTACACCCTGGCTAGGAGTAAGTGCAAATGAGTCTATGACCAAAAACCTTAACTTTTGAAGATAATTGCAGAATCTACTGCTTATGCGATAGATGCTCTAAATTCATAGACTCTTCTGGTCAAAGTTCTTTTTAATATTATGATAGCTCTTGATTATATTGTAATGGAGTGAGGAGGTTTTTGTGCTATGCCAACACCACTTGCTGCACTTGGATTGATACTACTCAGGAAGTTAAGACTCAGCTACATATTACTGAACAGACAGCTAACTTAAGTGACTCCTTCAATGAGGTCTTTCTTTGACTTATTTGATTTTGATTGTTTTGGGTCTTGGGAAGCACAGCTCCAGATATTGCACTCTAGATATTGGATATTATCCTGCTTGTAATAATCATAGCTTCTTTGGTGTACTGTGTTCCCACAAAATCTTTAAATGCATGTTTGCAGCCACTAACCATCTAGCAAATGATCTCCCTACAAATAGAACATCAGAAAAAGAAAATAAGAGAATGACCAATTTAAAGAATGTGAACCCAATGTAGCAAACTGTGAATACCACCTAGAGATTCAACAACAGCAACAACAACAACAACAACGAAGCTGCGAGAATTCCAGAGAAGTAACTGTGAGTAGAACTAGTGCCTTAAATTTTTGATTAAGTCTCTCAGTCTGAGAGTCTGATTAAATGGGGAAATTGTTGAAAAAACAAGACAACAGGTCTAAATTGAAGTCACTTATGCTAAGCTTCATGTCATCAAACTGAGACTTAACATTTCAGCTCTCCCAGAAATGGAATCTTAAAACAGTCAACAGGGATTGACTGATCATTGCTAATTAGATCATCTTCCTGATAGATGGCTGCTATCCTCTAAAGGAAAATGACCTTGCAATAACAAATCCACTTTTTACCTAGGATAACTTCCTTGTTCTCTCTTCCTTCTGCCTAGAAAAGTCTTTCATTTTAAACATTTCTTCAGAGCTCTTTTCTATCTGCTAGATTGAATTCTGTCTGATTCAAATTGACTTTTGTTCAAATAAACTCTCAAAAAATTGAATATGCCTCAGTTTATCTTTTAACACCATTAAAGGTCATTTCTAGAAGTAAGCAGAGCCATGACATTTAGCATTGCATGAGTTTTAGGAGAATGGTGTTTGAGTTTTGGCTGTAGGCATATGGAGAAAACATTTCACTCTAAAATTAGAGTTATTTGATCATATGAGGTCAAAGCAACGCAAGTTTTACCTCAATGAGGTAAAACTTCTTTCATAGAAGGCGACTGAGGCTTAAGTGCAATGAATAAACAATGTGGAACATTTTAATAATTGTAAAAAATGGTGGCAAGGTAACTACCTTGGATCACCTCTTTCATACTGAATTAACCCAAATAAAGATTTCTACTCAAGTTGTTTTATTTATATTTGGGCTTCCAGAAGAAACCCTATTGTTTCCATGAATTTTCTTTGCTCACATTGGGTCCAACTGAAGTTCCTTCTGTTCCAGAAATAATCACTTTGACATAATTGATTCTCATAATCACTCTTCTAAATAATTTAAATGCTTGTACATATTTCTGCATATCTGAACACCTTAATAGTTTTACCGCTCCTGAACAGTCCCGATAATCATAGCTTTAAGAAAATTAATTTTCCAAAACTCCTTACTTGGTGTCGACCCCAGTTGAGTGCACCAGAGCCCCTCTATCCCAATCAATGGATTGGCATAAATGGCCTTGTTATTGTGCCTCTATGACTGATTTTTCTTATAGATATTGGTATACATTATTTGAGTTCATCTTTATAGCTCTCTCCAGATAAAAGGCAGCTCTACATTTTGCTTTTGTGTGATCTTACATATTTCACTCATCTAAGTGAATGTTCTGTGACCATTCAGGACTCAAGAATAGACTTTGTCCCCTAATGAACAGGATGGAATTGGAACACATCTTTTTGAAATCACTGATTGAGATTAATTTGACAAATAGCCATTAGACCAGCCAACAGCTTGCTCGGTTACTCTTATTTGCATTAATTAATTTAGCAAAAGACCCTGATCTATTAAGTTAAATGCCTCAATCGTTCATCAGTTCAGATAGTGAGATGTCCCAGTCTATAGCCAGATTATCAATCTATGAAAGTTGAACATTTGGGTAACTCATTTAACTGAGCAAAGTCTAAAGCCTCTAATATTTTAAGTTATTGAAGGCCATGACTGAGCTACACTCTTCCACTTGTCAAATATCACAAACTTATAAGTAGACATTTGTTTCCATGAACTGAGTTCTAAATAAATGTATTTTCCTGGCAGCTCATTCCTGACTAGGTATTTATTCAAGAAATCTTTATTCTATTATTATATCATATATGCTTTGGTTGTGCACAGAAATTATATTGTTTTGACAGCTCTATTATTTTTACTGGTTGGCTTGTAGCAATTTATCTTACAGTACATAGAAATTTATTTTTTTAATTGGCTCTGCCTCTTTTTATGAATGTGTTTATGAGACATTATAGCAGTTCAACATTTTAATGTTTCAATGTTTTCCACCAATTTGGTAATCTTGTAAACAGCAATGATTCTGAAAGACCTCTAAGCAGTTTTAAAAACAGGATTAAAAAGAAAAATTTAGTTTCATCTTTAATGCTTTCCTGACAATGCCACCCTGGTATCGGCCTTGACTATATGCAAAAGATGAAGTAATATTTTAATGCTTATATCAACTAAATATAAAAAAATTCTGATCAGAAATAAGACATTTTAAATTCTTTTAAATTTTATTAGAAACTGACAAAAGAGTTGCTATTAAAGAAGCAGAATATTAGTTTTCTATTGCTGATATTACTATAAGAGCCTACACAGCTAATAGCTCAACACATCAAAGACCAAAGTTCTGACATTCCAATATTTAACTTTTATTTTGAAGTGCTTAACTCTGAAAACTGGAAATTAACTAGCTTTTGACCATTAAACCAAAATTTAAAAGTTAAATAACTTCACAGGTAGAACTGTTTTTAGGCTCATTAGTTTTATTGATCTTAACACTTATACATAGCTTATTCAGTTAAAAGATTTTTTTTTCACAATCTAAACCCATGTAATAAGGATATCTGAAATGTATTGCAATTTTAAAATAGGTAATTCAAGCATTTATTGACTACAATTTTTTTCACAATAGCTGAAAATAAACCAAATAGGTACTGTAAGTAAAATTTCAATACAATTTAGTAATACATAAAATTACATCCAGAAAGCTAACTACTTGTAACACAGGCAAATGCAACTTATTTTATATATATATATATATATATATATATATATATATATATATATATATATACACACACACACACACATATATACACACACACACACATATTATATATTAGACATATATATGTGTATATATATATATTTACTTATTCAAAAAATATTTAATAAGCACTTTCTAAGTGTAAAATACTGTGCTAAGAGTTTTAGGAGATTCAAAGATGAATCTAATATCCTCAGTATGGATTTTCATTAAGTCTATTTATGTGTACATTAAAAATGCAATATAGACCTAAAAAGGGCATAGATGATAGAGGATAGAGGCTTTGTTCATCCCTCTTGCAACCACATTAAAGTTGGGATGGAAACAAAGAGCAAATAGCAAGCAAAGTCGCCTGAAATCTAGATGAACAGAAGTACTACAACCAGGGAGATAAATAATCTACCTGCAAGGATAGAAGGTAGAAAGGTGCGAAGACATGAGGCTGCCCATCCTGAGCAGCTAAGTGGGACAGAGGCTATAGCAGCTGCAGATACCTCTTAAAGGGTCTGTGTCTGCAACCAGATTTTCATGGTGACAGACTTGCTTGCTCTGAGAACCAGCAGCAGGTCAGCTGCTTGGGGGCACCAGGTACTTACAGGGGGACACTGAGTTGTTGGAGTGAGGTCCAGAGGTGAGGCTTTCTACTGAGTAGAAGTGCTGGTAGTATCCATTGTTCCTCTGTTGAGCCTTCTCCCCTCCCAGTGTGCTGACACAGCATTGCCATAGCTGAGATGTCATTGAACTGGATAACAGAGGTCATTCTGCCCAAAGAGTTCCCTGAAACTCCACCTTCCCCAACTCGCAGCCCCAACCAAGCCACATCCAGTTGTGTCCTCGGTGACTCTGGTGCTCCTTACTAAACCAGCCCCAAGACCCACACTGATAGCAGCTGGCCTTGGTTTCTGGTGTCCTGAGATAACTATAAGCACAGTTTCTGTGGATTGCTTTCTGAATTTAACAGATAACCCCAGAAGGGCACAGGCTGGGGATAAACTTGGCCTGCAGCTGAACCCCTGTCAGGACTGTGCCACTGGACACCTACTATACAAAACCACATAACGAGACTGGAAGATTAGGAGCTTTGCTTAGAATGTAGAAACAGACACAGAAAGGCAGCCAAAATAGGAAGACAAAGAAGCAGAAACCATTTGCGAGAACACAACATAGATCCAGAAATAATTGAGTCAAGCAATCTCACAGATGCAGAGTTCAAAACACTAGTTATAATGATGCGCAATGAACTTAGGGGAAGTGTAGATGAACTCAGTGAGAACTTTAACAAAGAGAAGGTAAAAAAAAAAAAACAAGAGTGGAATTGGAAATTATAAAAGGGAACCAGTCAGAAATGAAGAACACATCTGAGATGAAGAATATATTAGAGGGGATCAATAGAATGGATAAAGAAGAGGATTGAATCACCAATATAGAAGATTGGGATGCCAAGGACATCCAGTCATAACAGCAAGAAAAAAGAAGCCAAGACTATAATAATTTAAAGAGCCTATGAGACAAAATTAAATGTAAAAAACATCCAGGTCATAGAGATACTTGAAGGGGAATGAGAAGTCGAAGAGAATTTGAAGAAATAATGATGGAAAACTTCCCTAATCTAGTAAAGGAAATAGACATACAACCCCAGGAAGCTCAGAGAGTCCCAAAAATGGTAAACCCAAAGAGGCTCACGCCATGATACATTATAATTAAAATGTCAAAGGTTAAATACAAAAAAAAAGAATATTAAAAGAAAGAGAAAAAGTTACCTACAAGGGAACACCTATAAGACTGGCAGCTGATTTCTCAAAAGAAACTACACAGGGCAGAAAGGATTAGCAGGAAATATTCAAAGTGATGAAAAGCAGGGACCTACAACCAAGAATTCTTTATCCAGCAAAGCTATTATTTAGAGTCGATGAACAGATAAAGAGCTTCCCAGACAAAAATAAGCTAAAGGAATTCATTAACATCAAGCCAGTATTATAGAAAATGTTGGAAGGACTTCTTTAAGAAGAAAAAACATGTATCAAAAACAAGAATAAAGAATGGTAATAACTACTTTCCTATAAATACGTGACTCAAATGGAAAAGAATTAAGTGCTCCAATCAAAAGATTGGGTGACTGAATGGATAAGAAAACAAGACCTCTTCATATTCTGCCTATAAGAGACTCACTTCAGGTTAAAAGACACGCACAGACTAAAAGAAAGGGGATGGAAAAAGACACTGTCTTGATAGACCTAGAGGATATTGCGCTCGATGAAGTTAGACAGAAAAAGACAAATATCACATGATTTCATGTACATGTGGAATATAAAGAACATACAAACAAGAACAAAAATGGAAACGAATTCGTAAATACAGAGAATATTTTGAGGGCTACTAAATAGGAGGGAGTTGGGGGGATGGTGAAAAAGGGCAAAGAGATTAAGAAGTACAAATGGATAGTTACAAAATAGACATGGACATGTAGAGTATAGCATAGGGAAAATAGTAAATAATGTAATAAATATGTAAGGGGAAAGAGGAGTACTAGATTTAGTGGGGTGATCACTTTTTGAGTTATATAGATCTCTAATCACTGTGCTGTACAACTGAAATTAATATATTATTTTATGCCAACTATGTAAAAAAGTGACATTAAACAAGTAAAATTTTTAAAAAATGTTTTTTCTATTATAAAGTAGAAAAAAATGTCACTTCCTGATTGTGTCAATAAAATACCTGCAAATTTATTGAAAAGAGAGAATATATAGAAAGTAGGTTTAGTGATTACATAGACGGAATTATGGTAAAGGCAATCTAGGAGGAAGAAACAGCCTGAATTAATTCTATCTTACCTTTAACCCAATGTACTTATGGCCGTCGTCTAACATTTTCAACCATGTTACCACAAAGTATCGAAAGGAGAAAAGGTACCAATGTATGTGGCAGTATGAGGTACAAAAGGACTCTCCTAGCTGTACATGAGAATCACCTGTCTTGGGCTCTTTCTCAGTCCCATAAAATCAGACTCTTTGATGATGAGACCTGGCTTAGGCATCATTTTAAAACTTGCCTGGGTGATCCAATATGCAATCAATACCAAGAAACACCAAGTACATTTATTGTATCAGAAAACACCTACTGGCCATGAAATGAAGTAATTGCAGGTCTTAAACATCCTTGGGACATTCCTCCAACTGAGTCTTGTTTGGCCCACAATAATAATTCTTGTCTTTGGAGAGTTAAATTATGCTCTTAAATTACCTCCATAATAGCCTTTATTTACATCCTTGATTCTGCCATAGTTCTTAAAAAATGCTAGGATATTTTGGCATCTAAATTCCTTAAGGGTTTCATCTCCAGTCACTTTTCCTGTGCTTGATATCATGGTCACCCCTTTGAACTCAATCATCATCACTTGTTCTACCTTTGGAGCCATGAATGCAATAATTCTGATCTTTGGTGGAAACTTTCTGGCTTTTCCACTCATTTTCCCAAGGTCCACTGCAGTAATTCTTGGCTTTATTATTTTATATATTCCAATGATACTTATTGTTTTTACCTACCCATCATCTCATTACTATCTTTATTTCTCTTCTTGTTCAGCTAAGATACCATAGTAAATTATTATGGTTACTATCTTACAAACATCTACAGCTTCTTTGCACCTTCTTTCCTTCTTATCACAAAATAACAAATAAATAAACAAACAAACAAATAAATAAATAACTTTCGATTAAGCCAATGACCTGTCTCCTTCATGATTATACCTCAAAAAAATTAACACCACTAGAGAAGATTCAATGTCGGTATCATAATTTAAGATCTCTAACCTTATCTAGGCTTTCAGCATTGCCCAGTTTTATTTTGTTTCGTTTCGTTTCGATTTGGTAATATTTTTCTCCTAATATCTGTAACATGTATTCTATGATATTGTGTTTAAAATTTCCCGTCTCCCTGTCTACTTTAGCGAGATATCTTGCCTCATATTTCATAAGTAATTTGTGCACGGGCCTCTATCCCTTCTTCTCATTGTCAGTTGTCACTCCATCTGTACTGGATGTTTTCATTAGCTTAAATAGGGTGACCCCAATTCCCCTCTATTTTAATTATTTTTTTAATGTTAAGCTCTTCAGATATTTATCTTCTATTCCTTCAATTTCGTTCTCTCCTAAACCCAATTCATTAAAGTTTTCACCAATTACCTTCACTTTGTTAAATTCAAGGATTAGTTCTACGTCAGCACTTTACTTCACCTATCTGCAGTGCTTGATGTGGTAGGTCACTTCTTTCTTAAAACACTGCTTCATTTGGTTTCAAGGGAACTACACTGAGTTGATTTCTTCCATTTTTGAAATCACTACTCCTTCTCAATCTCCTTTGCTGGTTGGTGCTCATTTTCCTGACCTCAAAACCTTGAAGTGCCCTACTTCTTAGTCCTTAGAACTTTATTCTTTGTATCTGCTCTCACTTTCTCAATGAACTTATTCAATCTTATGACTCTAAGTGTCATCTAAATGCTGCACTATAAAATTACTATGTTCAACCTAGAACTCTTCTCTAAACTATGGATTAGTATTTAAAACTGTTCATTCCTATCTTTACCTAAATAACTAATAGATATTTTAAATTTAATGGAAAATACACAATCCTTGCATTTCCTCTCCATCTAAAACCCCAAATCATTCATCTCAATAATAAAATATCCATCCTTTGATTGTTCAGTCTAAAAATCTGAGACATCTCGACTCCTATTTTTTTTTACAACTTACATTCGATTAGTTGGTAAAATCCTATAGTCTTCGCCTTCAAACATTATCCAGAATATCATTACATATACTCTCAAAATATATCTAGAATCATATTTATCATTACTTAATTTAGATCAAGCTTACATTATTTTAATTATTTAAATTCATTAGTACTTCTAATCCAAAACCCCTTCTACTTTTTTTCTTAAGTGGTTTTTTGATTTCATTCTTGCTTATTTCAGTCTATTTGCAATACAGCAGCAAGATGACTTCTATTAAGTATAATTAAAATCTTATTGTTGTTATTTTCAAAAACTAATATCTTTCTGCATCAGAGTGAAAGCTACTCTCTGTTCTGGAAACACAGAGGCTTCTTATCTCTTTATTGAAAACCAAGGACATTTTCATATTAGGTACTTTATATTTTCTTTTCCTTCAGTTCAGAATGTCCATTTCCCGGATATCTGCATTAGTCTTTACATCATTCAGATTTTGCCTTCTCTCTGAGACTTCTTCTGATTGCCTTATATTAAAGTGCAACATCTCTATAATTCTCCATTCCCATTCCCAGCTTTAGTTCTCCCCATAGCTCTTATCATCCTAAATACTATTCATTCATTCATTCTTTCTTTCTTTCTTTATTTATTTATTTAGATTTTTGGAGTAGGGTTTGTCTCTCCACTTCCTAATATAATATAAGGTCTATAGTTGAAGATAATTCTTTCTAATCTATTAATTTTGTGTATTTCTATATCCCTAGTATTTAATATGATACATGGTACATAGTAGACATTTAATAAAAAGTGTTAAAGAAATATACAAATAAAAGTCATCAAACAAAAAAATTCATCATATTACCTTCCTGTCTTCAAATCTGGAAATGTATTTTCTTCTAACTCATTTACTTTTCTTCCCTAATCTTACAATATAGGAGCTACCTCATCTTTTGTCAAAAGACATGCCTCCATGTGCACTTCGAATCTCACTGCTCTGTCATTCCAAGGACTTTATTTCATTGTTACCCTCATTGTATATCTTCTGTCAACATTATGTTCAGGATTCCAATATTCTCTACTTTATCTCATATTTTAATAACATTTTCTTGACCTCATATGTCCTTCCAGTTACTGTCCTAGTTCTTCATGCCCCTTAACTGACAACTTCCTTGAAAAGGCTGATTCTACATTCATTTTAATTTCTCATTCTCATTCATTTTTCAAGAATTTTTATTCTTAATTCTATCCCTCAAATTTTTACTATATCCTTTCCAGCTGAAGTAACCACTAAACCCCAGCAGACAATTTTCAGCAACAATAATAGTAACTTTAACTTTCATCAAAGTCTTATATCACATACTCAGTCTCTTCTGCATATTAAGGTTATTGGGAATACAACAATTAATGAAATATATTCTTTTTGGTCCTGCCAATGACCTTGTGAGATGGGCACTATGGTTGTCACTGTTTACCAAGGGAAACTATAGAATAAAGAGGTTAAATAAACTACTTTATATCAAACCTGGATTCAGTTAGTTTGAAACCCCAAATTTGTACCCATGTTGTTTCACTCCAGACCACTGTTAAAAAGTACACTCTACAACTTCTTCTTATTTATTGATGCATTTCATTTATGGGAACTTTTCAGCGTACTTCACTGATTTTTTTTTTAGCACTATCTGACCTATAAATGTTGGAGTTCTTTGAAAATTAGTCCCGGACTCCCTTCTCACTATCTCTACGTCATACTAGGTGAGATTAACTTACAAGTCTTACAAGGTGACTTATAATAAAATTAGTCTGCCATCTTCTCAAGGTAAATTTCCTGCCCAAACCTCTCTACTCAACTAATTTGACATCTTCATTTCACTTTTTCATAGATTCTTTAATATATGTTCGAAATTTAACTCATGACCCCTGACTGCTATTTAAACCTGTTTTACCTCCATTGTTCTCCATCTCAGTCACTGGCACCTCCATCCACCCAAATTGCCCAGCCAGAAAATTGGGAAATGTCCTTCTCCTTCATGTCTCTCATGCAATCTATTAATAAATCCTCTCAGTTCTAATCTAAAAACATTTTGAATCCTTTCCTTCTCTCTATCTTCACTGTTAAAATTGTAACCATTGACTCTTTTAAGTACAAATAACTTTTTATATATTTTTCTTGCTTTTAAAAATTCTTATTAGGCTTAAAATTCTTTTAAAATCGGTCCCTGCCTACCTCTCTAAACTCACCTAGCCCTATTCTCTTCACTCACTATAATTCAAGTATACTGACTTTATCACAGTTTTACAAATATTTCATAAGTCTATGAAATAACATACTGAAACTGTTACTCCTTATTTATTTGAGTAACTACTCCTCTTCATAGAGCCAGAGTCCACGGAATTCTTTGAGAGAAAAATTAGCCGTGAATAATGATGAGGAATAACTGGATAAGCAATTTCATGGAGGCAGACCAAAAAAAAGCCTTAAGAGCTTGTTTTATCTAGAAATAAAACTACCTGTTATTAGCAGTCAAATACATAACAAATGTAGACTATATATAAAGTATAAGTACACTCAATTTTAATTAAATATTAGCCATGATTTTGTGAGCTTCTGAATCAAATAATAATCGATATTACATACATTCAATTTGTTAAGTAATATTCCTATGCTTACATTTATCAATTTAATCACTCTATAAAAGTAAAAAGAAAAGGTACTATCTCTGTGTAACTTCTAATTTGATGAATGCTCACTTAAAATGTGGGCACATGAGGAAAATATACATAAAAGTATTGTAATTCAGTGATTTAATAGTTTTTAAATGTAATATATTGGTAATGTAATTGCATATAGAATGTGTTTTAATTTTAAAAATTTGTAAAGATTTTAGTGTTAAGAGAGAAGAGTGAAAGATGATGTTTTGATGTTAATATAGGAATAAATAATTCATTAAAAATAATAGTCATATCCTTAATAGTTGGGATATATATTGGAAGGCATGGAAGAGAAGCACCTTATTATAAAAATCATAAGCCAATTTCAAGAAAATAAAAATTAATTAGTTTTTCAGAAGTGGTCAGCATATGTCTATTATATAAATTCTTCTGGTGTATTATCCTGTGAGCTGTACAGAATAAAAATACACTAAAATACTTTATTATTCATGTCCTTATGACAATGTAGATTGGGATTAATGATTTTATTGTAAAAAGTAATTTTTAAAGATGTTTTTAGAAAAAGAAACATTATTTACTGGAAAATGTTTAAATGATAGGTTTTTACTAATAAAAATACATTCTAAATAATAGAGCAAATATTATCAAGAAAATTGCTGAAGTTCAGAGTGAAAACTAATAGGTACATAGAAAATATAAATGAAGAAGCCACCAAAGTGGTAATGCATCTTTGCCCTCTCTCACCCCATTTGTATCGAGAATAGAACTGAAGGATAGAAAAGTATAATTTTAAACTGACAAGCTTATCAGACATTCATGTAGGATTACTGAATTTAAAATGTTAAGACAAATCAGACTTTAAAATAGGTCAACAAATAATCCTAAGCCAAAATGATTTCTAACAATAAATTAAAGTTGAATATGATATCATCTATAAGTAATGATAAAGACAATTTTACCAAAAGCATGTTTTAGAAATAAAAATGCGAGGAGAAAAAAAAGACCCTAGGTTTATTTTTAATAGAAATTTAAAAAGGGCTTACAAAAAAGAAATAAAATAAAGTACAAAATATAAAATAAAATAGGAATCTTTGTTGTTTTTAAAATGTACATTTTTTAAACAAAAATAAAAAATAATAATAATAAAAAAATATAAAAATACTTATGTTTTAGACAAAGAAGGTAAAGGAAGCTTTTACTAAGATTTGGAGTTATTGTTTCTAACTACTAGTCAAATACTTATAAATTTGTTCTCTCATTTATCCATTCAATATTTACTTATTGAGCACTATTTAGTCACATATATTACTAGGTAATAAGGTCATAGAGGTGGAAAACATACCTTCAAGAACTCAGCTTTGTATAATAGAGCCCAAGATGAGGCAAAAGAAATATTTTTTTAAATAATGTAATAGATATTTTAAAAAATAGAACCACTCCAATACTTGCATAGAAGATGACTTTTGGAATTCAAAAGTTTGGTAACTGTCTTTAAAATTAAATTAAAAGGTCCTCTTGCTGACAATATAATTGGTAAATATTAAAGGCATAAAAACTATTTAATTATCAATGACTTTTTTGCTGGATTTCAATAGAGGGTAAAAATTAAAATCATTAGAGCATTATATTATCATTGATATGTAAAAACTACTCAAAATTTAGCAGCTTAAAATAGCAAACCTTTACTATCTCATATTCTGAAGGGTCAGGAATTCCTCAAAATTCTCATTCCCTATATAGCTCATACTCTAGAATACCATCTAAGTCAAGTTCAGGAGTGAATGAGTCTTCTCAGATGTAATTTAAAAATTACCACTTCTTATAAAGAGTCCCTTTCAATCTGTATAACTGTGAAATAAAAAGATGAGTTAGATGACTCCAAGTACCCAATGTGCATTGGTAGGATAGGCATAGGTAACAGCTATAGACATCGAATGAGAGTCACAAAAAAAAGTCACTGAGCTATAGCAGTTTTTAAATCCAGCCAGACAAATGCTGGACATTCCTTGATTAGATCTCAAGGCCTAGAAATAATTCTGCATGGCTTTTATCTCCCCTCTGTTGGTTTCACCCTCTAAATAAACACCTTATTTTCAGGAAAGTTAGCACAAGTTGGGAAAAAAATCATTTTCTAAGCTGTTTCCTTTCTTTTCTTTTCTTTTCTTTTTTTTTGCCAATAGAGTTTTAAGATTGTCTGCCTTATTTCATTTTGTACTGTCTTTATTCCTTTCAATTCAAGTTGGCAGTGTTTCCTTCAATATAATTTTTCAAAAACTATGAGCTTCCTGTGAATATCATTAGAGTTTACCACCATTAGAGAAAAGCTACACCCACAAATCACTTAAAAATAAGCATTTATCTTTTTATAGGCCATATTCTTTGAGTGAGAAAATCTGTAAGTAAAAAATTCAACTTCATTTTTAGGCCAAATTTTCTGGCAGTGCTCAGAATTTAAACTTTGCTCAGGAGCCATTTATTAATTTTAGCATCTTTGCCTTCTAGAAATTTTGAATTTTGAAACAATAAAGTTATTTCTTCTTTTTAACAATCTCTCTCTTAATTTATCTCTTTCCTCTTACATTTTATTATAAACAGCAAGAATAAATTAGGCTGTACCTTCAACACTTTGCTTATAAATATCCTTAGCTAGGTCAACAAATTCTTTTAACATTTTCCACATTACTGTAGACAAAAGATGTACTAAGTTCTCTGCACTACAAAACAAGGATGCTCCTTCCTACAGTTTCTAATGTCATGTTACTTACTTTTTAGCTTTTACCAGCAGTATGCTTGAAGTCCATATTTCTACAAAACATGAATCCAATACAATTTAGGAATTTTCTAACTCCTTTCTCAAAATTCTTATAGCATTTACTCACTGACTAGATCCAAACTTATGCCTACTTTTTTTTTTTTTGTATTTGTTAAGGCAGCTTTCCACTTTCAGACACAAAAATAATTATTATTTGTCTATTCCTGTATAAGAAGTACACCGAAACATAATGGCTTAAAACACAACTCTTTTTTTTTTTTTTTAAATCTCACAGTTTCCATGGGTGAGAAACCAGGATATGGCCTAGTTTAGTAACTCTTTCATTAAATTGAAATTGATTCTCACAAAACTATAATCAAGGTATTGGATTAGGCAACATTCATCTCAAGTCCCAACTGGAGAAGGTTTCACTTCCAAGCTTACTTGTGTAGCAGGTAGTAGGCTTTTGATATTTGTGCTATTTGGCCATAAACTTTATTTCCTTGCCACAAGGTCCTCTCTATAGGGCAGCTGACAACATAACAGCTGACTGATCTCAAAGCAAATGGGGAAGAAAACAACAGATCAAGAAAGAACACCTAAAATAGAAGTCACAGTCTGAGAAGTGGCATCCCATCATATCTGCCATACTCTTCATTAAAAGCAATTCTGTAGTTTTGTCTCATATTCAAGGTGAGAGGATTATACAACAGTGTGGATGACTGAATGTAAAGGTCTTTGGAGATCATTTTTAGGGGCAGCCTACAGGAGACATAGAAGGAAATTGGGAATTGGTTTAATCCTATTTTCTAGAAAATAAGAGAATCTGGACAAACATCTAAAATACCAGTAGATTTGTGGGGTAGGAATAATAATAACCTCTCAAAAATGTCCACATCCTAATTCACAGAACCTGAAACTGTTACATTATATGCCAAATGGGAATTAAGATTGCAGATGAAATTATGTTCGCCAATCAATTAAAGGTAAAATAAAGAGACTATCTTGGTTTATCTAAACAGACTCACTATAATCACAAGGTTAGGATCCTAAAAATGAAAGAAAGAGGTCGAAGAGGAGAGTCTGAGAAAAGGATGCAACAATGGAATAGGGTCAGAGAGATGCTATGTTCTAGAGGTAGCAAAGGGACCACCCAACACGAATCGTGGATAGCTTCTCTAGACTGGAAAAGGCAAAGAAATGAGTTTTCCTGCAGAGCCTCCCTCCATAAAAGAAAGAAGCCTGGTCAACACCTTGATTTTACTCCAGTGAGTCCTGTGTTGGACTTTTAATCTGCAGAACTATAAGATACTAAATCTGTGCTGTTAAATACACATACATTAACTATATCAGCTGAAAAACATAGGCTTATAATTATATATATATATGCTGTGTCAACACTGTTTAGCATTAAAATTAGATAAAGGGTTTTTAATAAAAGTTTCAGGTTTTTTTTTTTAAGGATTTTATGTAATTGAGAGCTTTTGCCCAAACTTTAAATATTTTCTGAGTGATTTTACAGACCTGCTATCATCTTTCATCTTTACTTTCCAAAATGTATGTTTCCTATTCTAGTTCCTGTTTTAGATTATGGCAATTCTATCCATTCATGCATGTAAGTTTGAAGATAGAGAATCCTAAACTCTTTTCTTCCTATCATTCATGTTAAATTTATCAACAAACATTGTTTTGCTAAAAACATCAACAGCAACCTCACCTTCAAAAACACATATTCCATTCCACTTTTTTCCTTATAGTTCAGTTCATATCATTACTCTTCTGAACTATAATAATAAATGAATTTATTTGCTGACCTACAGTATTTTTTCCCATTGCCTCTTTCTACCTTTATTTTTATTCATTGTTCACATCATAGTCAGTTTTCTCTAAGAAAAATAAATCTGATTAAACTTTGATACTTTTAGTTTTATTGATTCTTTTAATAATCTAAGCCATTATTTAGAGCTCATGAACCAACTTGTAATAATACATTATATACGAACATACAAATTAACTGAGGAACAATTAGAGCATTTCTAACATGTTATTTTTGTCAGGTAAAAAGTAAAGACTTTCATTCATTATTGACATCATTTTGTAAAAGAAAGAAATTGTAAAACCAACCAAAATGTAGAAATAACAAGATCTCAGAATACAGACTACTCCTCAAGAGGAGACACAATGAACATTCTGAGATATGTATGGAGACAGAAAGACAAAAAATAGAAAAAAAAATGTAAAGAAGAAAGGAAAAAAGGAAAAAAAAAGGGAGGAAAGGGAGGGAGGAGGAGGGGGAAAGGAGGAAGAAATAAAAGGAGAAAGGAAGGAGAGAACGAAGGAAGAGGAAAGGGGGATAAAAGAAAGAAGGCTAAAAAGGAATGGAAGAAGGACAAAAATACCAAATTTTAAATATTTGTGTATTGAAAGGATATATCTGACTCTAAAATCACCAAAAACAATGTAAATCCTTATTAACATTTTTTTTGTTGATATGATATGTCTGTGTAATTTGGGATGATGTATTTGTGAGAAACTGATGTGAAAATAGATTGCATATCATGTAAGAAATTTCTCAAAATTCCTCTTTCCTAAAATTACAGATCTCATTCTTAGAGCCTTGCTACTGTCTGGCTTCTTATTTACTCTCTCTTCAAGTACTCTAAATGAACCCACCTTGGGATCACTATTTTGTATAGATATACCCTATTTTGAATAGATAATTTGATTTTTTGTTTTCTCATTTTTTATTTCTCTTATCAAAAAAGTATTTTTGAAAAATTCACACCAGTAGATGTTTAAGTTTAAGTGAGAGATGGTGAGATCTAGAGAATCTACATATGAATACTTTTTCTCATCGCAAATTGTTTTATTGATATACATTCGTTAATTTTAGCAGTGATATTTAAAAACTCTAATAGAGCTTATATGCCTAATTTGTCTTGCTACTATTTTGGAACTGTCAAAATCTTGGGCTGGGCATTATCTGGAGATGCATGGTTCTGATGTTTGATTCACAAATATGAAGCTGTCTGTAATTTATATAAAAGATGATTAAAAACAAGGATTTTGATCAGTGGTAGGGAGTTTTCTATCTTTTATCTCTGCTTGGAATGGAAAGGAGAGAGCGTGGAGTTAAGGTACTTCTTTTGAAACTGCTTTAGCATATTAAAAAGAGTTTTGTCACTTATGCTTATTTAAGGAGACTTACTTTCTGAGTCAAAGCCCTGGCATAGTCAACTAATCTCTGGAAGAAGATCCAAAATCCTCAGAATCTGCCATTTTTCCTTCTTCAACTATCTCCACCATAGTCGCTCTATTTTATACCACAGTCCTTGCCACAAATAAATACTGTGCTATTGATTGGTATTTGACTTTTGTATTATGTTTTTTTTTTTCCACTTGCAAAGCTTTGATGCACATCCATATTGTATAGTTATCTTAAGTGTAGCACTAACCTTACTGTAATTTCATTAAACACAAATTTTTGTAGTCTATCTCCTCCTTGAAGTGTGTGTTCCTTCTGTGTTGTGCTTTATCCTCAGTTGTAACATGAAAGAACCTTTACCATAATATTTAAAAATGCCTTTTGCAAAGTCTATGATCATGCCACTCTGAACGTGCTCGATCCCATCTGATATCAAAAGCTAAACAGGATCAGGCCTGGTTAGTACTTGGATGGGAGACCACCTAGGAATACCAGGTACTGTAGGCATTAAAATAAATAATAATAAAAAAAACCTTAAAAATAAAAATAAATATCCCTTTTGCTTTTATCTTTATTTGTATTTTCTAGCAGAACTGTGGGAAAATACATTTCTGTTGTTTTAAGCCACCATGTCTGTGATAATTTGTTACAGCAGCCACAAGAAACTAATGTACTATTAAAAGTTACAACCTTCCCCACATACACATACATCACCATTGCCATTTTCACATTTTGTGCTTCATCATAGTATTAATTACACACTAAAATACCATATATTTGATTAATTTATTGTGTCCATCCTCTTACTTTCCATCTAAAACATAATTAAGTTCTAAATAAGCTTTTTCTCTTATGGACCTTCTTTGATCAAATAATAATAAAGCCAAACATACCAAAAAACATATTATACCACCCAAGTAATTTTTGTAAAGGTAATTATTACATTGATTTGTTCTGAAATAAAAGCAAGATACTACATATTCATTATTCTTGCCTAATCTTATCAAAATTCTATCTTGAAAATAATATGGTTAATGTTAGAGAAGAAAAACAAATGAAATAAAGGTAGATTGTTCATTTGGTGAGGGAAATAAATAGTTACATAGAAGAGTAGGATCTAAAAATGATATTTTGAATCAATAAGTTAGTCAACATCACTATAAAATTTGATATTTCATGTAATGAAGAGGAAATATAAGCTCTTGCTGGTTTCAACTGGAATGCTCAACCAAAAATCCCTCTAAGTGAGACAAGAAAACAAAATATATTAGCAAGTTTGTCATTTTCCAGTAAAGACACTGCAGGTCTGAAGGAATTTTATTGATTAATAATAGGAAAATGTTCTATTTCTGTGAGCCATTTAATTAAATAATATAAAATATTTGGGTAGCAAAATAGAGACATTTAGAAGAATAATTGGCATACTGAAGTTTTATGTACCTATATGAAAACCCTAGTGTAGTTTGTGTTTATTAAGAGAAATATACGGGAAAGTATTTTTCTATTTAACCAGATAAATTCAATCTATGGGCACAATGAATAAAAAGAGAACTTAGCAATGAATATCTGGAGGATAATATCAATAGCTACAAATAACATTATAATTTCCATTTAATATTAAAATAAATATATCACTCACATAAGGGAGAAATAAAAAGGTAAAAAATATTATTTTATAATTTGTCATTCTGTTTGTCTAAAAAATAAATACAATATTCAGGATTATATTTGTAATAGTAAGTAATAATAAATAAATATGAATGTTTTAAATTAAATCTTTTTCTGTACATACACATATTTATATACAGTTAAATATATTCAAAATGCTAAACACTACTTTGTAAATTGCTTCTGTGTGCAAGGAAATAATTGTAAATATTAAGACTAATTTAAATGGTAAATAATAAATAAAGTTATCATAACCAACATGTGGCATGAATAAAATACATGATAAATAATTCGATATAATTATTTCCACAAAAATATAAAAGGTAAAAGAATCTATTTATTTGACCCTGATTTTATCTATTTATTTGACACTGATAACACAAGGATATACAATAATACTGATTTTTTTATATAAGCATTTGGAATTATTACATAGTAACAAGTTTCTGGATAAAATCATAGTTAATAAAAGAATCTATTATTAACACTGGAAATTTTGTAAACTTTAAGCAGGAGTAAGTATGAGGTATATGGGTACTTACACGCACACACACACACACACACACACACACACACACACACAACTTTCCAGTTAACATTTAGGTCACTTGAAAGGTTTTGTTATTTTCAATAAATTTCTGGCTTTATGGTTTTAAATCTAGGACAGTTGAATAGAATGTAGTATAGTATTCCCCAATATTTTAAAGAATGATAAGTGCAAATGGAATTATTGCTAAATTTAAAATTATCATATTAAAATTCAACTTTGTTTTGATATTTTAATACAAAGAAAATGTAGATTTATATTCCAAGACTCACTAAAGCCAGCAGCCTATTTTTAGACTTTCTAATTAAAACTAATACTCTAATAAAACATGTCCCCTCACAAAATAAAAGTTAATGCTACAATTTCTACAACATTAGATATTTGATTTCATGAATATGTATGACTTGTTGGAATTTTAAAATGTATATTTCAGGGCATTATTGGAACCCATACAGGAAATGATAACACAAGGATATACAATAATACTGATTTTTTTATATAAGCATTTGGAATTATTACATAGTAACAAGTTTCTGGATAAAATCATAGAGCTCTTATGAATAACAAAGTAACCCACTATTGGTTATTGAATATCTACACCAGAATTTTATAAATATAATAGACTTTGGTTAGCTCACTTTAATAAAACATGTAAATGCAATATTTTTATTAATAATATCTGTTTGTTAGCTATTGTTAGTGATCTAAAAAGGCTTGAGTAATAATTATAAAACACAAATGTGAGATGTAAGTGGAAGAGTGAGAGATGTCCTCAGATCTCTCCCCTTGAAACAACACTAAGCTGAACATCTAAAACTCAATAGAAAACACCCAACCTGCACAGCAGCACATCTGAGCATGGGATCTGTTCATAAGAGCTACCACAGGCCAGAAACATGGGAGTTGGGCAGTAGACTGGGAGAAACAAAGTAGCTGCCTCTCACAGATGGAGCTCCCTACAGGAGGAGGGAGAGGGGAGAAATTGTGGTGGGTTGCCTGAACAACCCTGCCTGAGAGAGCTGTGAGCTTCATGCAGCAGCAGTTCCCAGGGATCAGGGCAGAAAGCAGAGAAGTGGAGATGGCAGAGAAGTGGAGACAGCAGAGAAGCAACAGTTGATTATTACCAGCCTTGATTGCAGAATGTGAGGCTGAGCTGCAATCCCATCCCCCAACCCAGAGGTCCCCACCCCCAAATCCTCCAAGAGCAAACATTGTGGAGATCCAGAGGAATCTGAGGAAATACTACCAAAACTTTCATTAACACTGACAGGAACTGAGACTGGGGGTAGTGAACATGACCGAATATGTATAAGAAAAGTAAAGGCATTACTAAGGTTTTATATACAGCAAAGATCCAAAAAGGTTTAGATACCACCTACTAGAAACCAAAAGAAAGATGCCATCTTAGCAACAGGCTAAAGAAAGACCTTTATGTAATAAATCTTTCTGAAAAAAAAGAATACACTTCCATTCTTGCTCAGTCAGAGAAATAGTCCATTAAGCACCACAAATAACCAAGGTGACAAGGCAACTCAGAAAGATAGAGGAAAACCTCCAGTAAATAAGCTTAAATAAATAGAAATATGCTATTTAAGTGACAGAGAATTCAGAATTGTACTTTCGAAAAAAAAAAACACAATGAAATCCAAAATAATTCATATCAGCAATTCCAGTAATTGAAAAAAAACAACTAGATCAGCAGAAAGAGTTTTTATCAACAAGATTGAAACCCTCTAAAAGAACCATATAGAACTTCTGGAAATGAAGGACATACTGAAAGAGATGAAAAATGAAATAGCAAGCCTGGGGAATAGAGTAGACCAAATGGAAGAAAGGAACAGTGATATTGAAGACAGAAATCTAGAAATAAATCAGAAGGAAGAAGAGAGAACTCAAAGAATAATAAATAAAGAAAGAGAAATACAAGAACTAGCTGATACCATCAGGAGAGGAAACATAAGAATAATGGTCATTCTCAAAGGGGAGGAAAAGGAGCAGAAGACAAATAGTAGACGAGAATTTCCCAAATCTACGAATGAGTGGAGCTTGGAATTCAAAAAGTCAACTGAACACCCAATTATCTCAACCCAAAAAAGCTTTCTCCAAGACACATTATATTAAAATTATCAAAAATCAAAGACAAAGAAAGAATTCTCAGGGCATCCAGGAAAAGAAGACAGTACCTATAAAGGAAAACCCTTTAATCTTCAGACTTCTCAGCACAAACCTTACAAGCCAGAAAGGAGTACAATCAAATATTCAAACTATTAAATGAAAGGAACTACCAGCCAAGAATAATGTATCCAGCAAAGCTCTCCTTTAGATATCAAGGAGAAATAAAGATCTTTCCAGATATACAAAAATTGAGAGAATTCTCCACAACAAGGCCTGCACTACAAGAAATACTGAAAGGGGTCATTTTACTTAAAACAAAATGACAAAAAAGTACATAACTACGAGTAAGGCAACTAGCAAGCAGCTAGAAGCAGAAGAGTGCAAGCCTTATTAAAATAGGGCATTGTAAGCTTAAACAATAAGATTTGCTATTACAAGATAGTAATGATCATTCAGCATATATAGGAACAAACTGAGACAACAACAACAGAAAAGGGGAAGATTTAAAGATCCAAATTCTCAAAGGGGAATGGAGATAAGGCACACACAGAAAAAAATGGATATATATATATATATATATATATATATATATACATATATATATATATATAAAACTAACTTCACATATCCATAACGGTAACCCGCCATATTAAAGATTCAGAGCTGAAGCATATAAGGTAAAACAAGAATGGTCTAGAAGGAAACTCCAGAAATCCAAGAACCAAATTGGACACACACACACACACACACATACACAAAATGCACACACACCAAAAACAACAAACAAGAACAAAACAAACAAAACAAACAGAAACACAAAGACAAGGAAGAAATGGAAACACCAAGCTACCAGGAAGCAAAACACAAAATGGTTACAGGAATACTTAATTTTTCAATAATCACCCTAAATATAAATGGACTGAACTCACCAATAAAAAGGCACAGAGTTGCAGAATGGATCAAAAAGCAAAACCCAACCATATGCTGCCTCCAGGAGATACATCTCAGTTCCAAAGACAATATAGACTCAAAGTGAAAGAGTAGAAAATGACATTTCAAGCAAATGGCTTTCAGAGAAAAGTAGGAGTCCTAATATAAGACAAAACAGACTTTAAAATAAGAAAAGGTAAAGAAAGATACTGAGGGAGACTTCATAATGATAACAGGAATCATGCACCAAGAAGACATAGTACTTATTAATATCTATGCTCCCAATCAGAGAGTCTCAAAATATGTAACAGAACTAAAGGGAGAAACAGATAAAAATGCTATCATAGTAGGAGACCAAATACACCACCGTCAGATGTGAACAGATCATCCAAACAGAAAATCAATAAGTAAATAGCATCCTTAAATGACACATTAGACCAACTGAACAAATGTGATAGACATATACTGAGCCTTTCATCCCAAAACAGCTGTTTATACATTCTTTTCTAGAGCACATGGAACATTCTTAAGGATTGACCACATATTGGGATACAGAGATAGCCTCAACAAATATAAGAGGATTGAAATCATACCAACCATATTTTCTGATTATAATGCTTTCAAACTAGAAATCAACTGCAAAAAGAAAGCAAAAGAACCAAAAATACATGGAGATTAAACAACACTCTATTGAAGAATAACTGGATTGCAGAAGAAATAAAAAAGAGAGATCAAGAGATACATAGAAACAAATGAAAATGATAGTACAACATATCAAAACTTTTGGGACATGGCAAAAGTAGAAATAAGAGGAAAGTTCGTATCATTACAGGCCTATCTCCAAAAATAAGAATCAGCCAAAATAAAAAATCTAACACTTCATCTTAAAAAACTACAAAAGAAGAAAAAATGAAGCCTAAAATCAACAGAAGAGAGAAAATAATCAAAATTAGAGCACAATTAAATAAAATTGAGAACAAAAAAAAAAAAAAAAGAAAGAAAAGAAAAGAAAAAAGAAATGCAATAAAGGGCTGTTTCTTTGAGAAGCTTAATAAAATTAACAAACTACTAGCTAGACTCACTAAAGAGAAAAGAGAAAGAACATAAAAAAACAGAATCAGGAATGAAAGAGAAATTATAACAGATATCACAGAAATACGAAGGATCATACAAGAATATTAGGAAAAAATATATAACATCAAATTTAATAAGCTAGAAGAAATGGACCAGTACTTAGAAAAATACAACCTTCCTAGACTAAATCAAGAAGAACTGAAAAATCTAAATAGACCGACCAGCAGTAGTGAAATTGAAATAATTATCAAAAACCTACCAAAAAAATAAAAGTCCAAGACCAGATGGCTTCACTATTGAATTCTACCAAACATTTAATACAGAGATTTAATACTTATTCTCAAACTCTTCGAAAAAGTCGAAGAGGAGGCAATACTTCTCAATTCATTTTATGAAGCCAACATTACCCCAATACAAAATTTGGTAAAGAGAACACACACAAAAAAAACTACAGACCTATTTCTCATGAACACAGATGCAAAAATTCTGAATAAGTAAGCAGCAAATCGAATTCAACAATATATTAAAAAGATTATACACCATGATCAAGTGGGCTTTATCCTAGGGGCACGGAGTTGGTTTAACATACACAAATTAACATATTTTTTATGTGATATACCACATAAAAAATAAAGAATAAAAAGCATGTGATCATATCAATAGATGCAGAAAAAGTCTTTGACAAGATACAGCATTCATTTATGATTAAAACACAATAAAATTGGTATAGACGAAAAGCACCTCAAAATAATAAAGGCCATATATGACAAACCCTCAGCTAACACGATACTTAATGGTAAAAAACTAAAAACCTTCCCTCTAAGATCAGGAACAAGACAAGGCTTTCCACCATCACAACTATTATGTCATAAAATTTTGGAAGACCTAGTGAAAACAATCAGGCAAGAGAAAGAAATAAAGGCAACCAAATAGGATACGAAGAAGTCAAATTGTCACTTTTTGTAGGTGAAATGATTCTCTATATAGAAAATCCTAAAGTATCCGCTGAAAATTATTAGAAACAATAAACAAATGCAGTAAATTTTCAGGATATAAAATTAATGTATGAAAATCCATAATGATCCTATACACAAACAATGAATTTTCAGAAAAAGAAATTTAAAAAATGATTTATTTCGAAATTGTAACAAAAAGAATAAAATACCTAGGAATAAACCTGACAAAACATGTGAAAACCCTATATAATAAAAACTATAAGTCCGTCTTAAAAGAAATTGAAGAAGACATAAACACATGGAAAGTTATTCTATGTTCTTAGACTGAAAGAATTAACATAATTAAAATGACCTTATTACCAAAAGTGTTATATGGATTTAATGGAATCCTCATCAAAATCTCATTACAACTTTTAAAAAAATAGAACAAAACTTCATCAGATTTGTATGGAAGCACAAAAGACCTCTAATTGCTAAAGCCATCCTGAGTAAAAAGAACAAGGCTGGAGGTATCATTCTGCCTTACTTCAGATTATATTATAAAGTGACAACAATCAAAATGTCATGATGTTGGCTGAAAAACAGACCAGTGGGAAAGAATTGAGAATCCAGAAGTAGACCCCCATTTTGTATGGCCAAATAATTTTTGAAAAATGAGCCAAAAACATGCAATGGAGAAAGGAAAGCCTCTTCGATAAATGGTTCTGGGAAAACTGGAAAGCCACCTGCAAAAGAATGAAACTAGACTGTTGTCTATCATCACACAGCAAAATTAACTCATAATGGATTAAAGACCTGAATATAAGACCCGAAACAATAAAGCGCATAGAAGAAAACATATGAACTAAACTCGTGGACCTTGGGTTTAGGATGTTATGAATTTGACCTCAAAGACAAGGGAATTAAAACCAAAAATAAATGAATGAAACTACATCAAACTAAAAAGCTTCCGCACAGCAAAAGAAATCATCAATGAGGAAAAGAAGCAAAAATCCAAATAGGGAAATATATTTTTAAGCAACACTTATGATAGGGGCCTAATATCCATAATATATGAAGAACTCATATGACTTAATAACAATAAAAAACAAAAAACAAACTAATTAAAAAATGGGCAGAAGACCTGAACAGACACTCTCCCAAGACATACAAATGGCCAACAAACATATGAAAGGATGCTCAACTTCACTAGTTATTAGGGAAATGCAAATCAAAACCACAATGAGCTACCATCTCACACCTGTTAGAATGGCTATTATCAACAAGACAAGTAATAACAAGTATTGGAGAGGATAAGAAGGAGAATAAACACTCATACACTGCTGGTGGACTGCAAATAGATACAACCACTATGGAAAACAGTATGGAGGCTTCTTGAAAACCTAAGAATTGATCTACCATATTATCCAGCAATCCCTCTGCTCAATATTTATCCAAAAGACTTGAAAACATTTATTTGAAAAGATATATTAAAACTGATGCTCATAGCAGCATTATTCATGGTGGCCAGGACATGGAAGCTACTGAAGTGTCCTACAATAGATGATTGGATAAAGAAGCTGTGGTACTTATATACAATGGAATATTACTCAGCTATGAGAAGAGATGAAATATTGCCATTTGTGACAATACAGATGGACCTCAAGATAATCATACTTAGCAAAACAAGCCAGATAGAAAAAGTTGAAAACCACATGATATCACCTGTATGTGGGATGTAAATCTAAATACATAAAACAAACATGACAAACAAACAGAGACTCATGGACATGGATTGTAGACTAGTAGTTACCAGAGGGTTAGTGGGGAGAGTGGAGGATGAGGTAAAAGGGGTCAAATATGTGGTGACTGAAAGAAATCTAGCTATGGGCAGTGAATACACAATGCAATATATAAATGATTTACTGTTGAATTGTACACTTGAAACTTATTGGATTTTCTTAATCAATATCACCATAATAAATTTAAAAAAATAAAAATTTATATATACCTAGGAATAAATTTAACTAAGGAGGTAAAATACTTGCACGAAGAAAATTTTATGTCATTGAAAAAAGATTGAAGAAGAAACAAATAAATAAAACATATATTGTGCTCATGGATAGGAAGAAAATATTGTTAAAATGTCCATATTATCCAGAGCAATCTATAGATTTAATGCAATTCTTATCAAAATATCAAAACCATTTTTCAAAGAACTAGACTAATTGAAAAACTTATGTGGAACCATAAAAGACCCTGACTAGCCAAGGCAATTCTTGAGAAAGAAGAACAATGTTGGAATTACCTCACCACCTGATATCAGACTATACTACAAAGCTATAGTAATGGTACTGGCACAAAAACATACACATAGATCAATGAAACAATAGAGAGCTCAGAAATAAATCCAAGTCTGTATATTCATTTAATCTATGACAAAGGAGGTAAGAATATATAATGAGGTAAAGACAGTCTATTCAATAAATGGTGTTAGGAAAACTGGATAAATGCAAAAAAGAAAAAATGAAACTGGACCACCTTCGTACACAATATACAAAAATAAACTCAAAATGGATTAAAGACTTTAATGTAAGATCCCAAACCATAAAACAATTAGAAGAAAATGTAAGCAGTGAACTCTCTGACATTACTCTTAGTAATATATATATATATATATATTTTTTTTTTCTTTTTTTGATGTATCCTCTCGGGCAAGGGTAACAAAAGAAAACATAAATGGGACTACATCAAACTAAAAAAAGGTTTTTCACAGCAAAAGAAACCATCAACAACAAAAAAAGAAAACCTACTAAATGGAAGAAGATATTTATCTATTATACATCTGATAAGGGGTTAATATCCAAAATTTATAAAGGACTTATACAACTCAACAACAACAACAAAATCCAATTAAAATGTGGGCAGAGGATCTGAATAGACATGTCTCCAAAGAAGATATACAGATAGACAATAGACATAAGAAAAGATACTCAATCATCAGAGAAATACAAATTAAAACCACAAGTAAATGTTATCTCACATCTATCAGAATGGCTAATATCAATAAATCAACAAACAAGTGCTGCCAAGAATTTGGAGAAAAGGAACTCTCCTGTACTGTTGGTGGGATTGCAAATTGGTACAATTACTATGGAAAATAGTTGGAGTTTCTCAAAAAATTAAAAATAGAACTACCTTATGGGCATTTATCCAAAGAAAACCGAAACACTAATTTGAAAAGAAAAATGCACCCCTATGTTCACTGCAGTGATGTTTAAAATAATCAAGATATTGGAACAATTTAAGTGCCCATCAATAAACAATCAGACAAAAGAGAGGTGGTACCTATATATGACGGAATATTGCTCCATCTTAAAAAAATAAAATTTTACCATTTTCAACAAATACATGTACCTAGAGGGCATTATGCTAAGTGAAATAAGTTAGAGAAAGACAAATGCCATTTGATTTCACTAATATGTAAAACTAAAAAACAAAATAAATGAACAAACAAAATGATAACAGACTCATAGATACAGAGAACAAACTGGTGATTGCCAGATGGGAGGGGGTTGGGAGACTGGGTGAAAAAGGTGAAATGTGAAGTAAAACATAGAGTATAAAGTCAATAATGTTATAATAATGATGTATAGTGTCAGGTGGGTACTAGACTAATTGGGAAGATCACTTTGTAAATTACACAAATGTCTAACCACTATGCTGTACTCCTAAAACTAATGTAAAATAATATTGAATGTCAACTCTAATTTAAAAATAAAATGTTAAACAAAAGAAAAACTAGAAATAGCAACAGAGCTCTGGTTGCCGTCCTCTCCCAAAGGCAGTACTCATGCACAGTGTCCCACGCTTGGAAAAGGAACAGGCTCCAGGAACCATGTCCCCTTCTCATCACAGTGTTTACTTATTAAGATTTTTCCAGATATAATCTAATGAAGAGAATGACTATCTTTTGTTCCTATGCGATATAACCTATTCAGAGCACATGTATCCTGTGGACATCACAACTGAGAAACATTTCAACTGCGCCAGGATAATTTTTTTTAATCGCTGAAACTTTATTAAACAGAATGTTCTCCAAATCAAACAAACAACAACAACAAAAAAAACTGAACCAAGGTCTTAATAATCTTTTATCTGTTTAAGAAATCAAATATGTAATTTAAAAACTCCCCTAAAAGAAGACTGCAAGCTCACATGACTTTATTGCTGAATTTTATCCAACACTTTAGAAAGAAATAAACCCTTCATAACCTTTTTTTTATGAGAGCAGCATTAGCCTGCTATCACAATTTGACAAAGATAATACAGGAAATGATGACAGGACATCAGCAAGATGACACAATAGAAGGTCCCCTAATCATATTCCCCTTCAGTAATAATAATGTAGAAGAAATGCACCAACAAAAGTACTTTTGCGGAGCTTTGGGATCCACGTAGTTGGTTGTGAAACCCGGTAGAGGTCATGAGCAAGTAGGTTGGTTTTGTAAAGGCAGATGGCAGACTCAGTGAATGTTGCCCCAGCTACGGACCCAGAAACAGCCTTGTGCCCCGGTCCATGGCTACAGTCACATTTGACCTTCGTTCTGCCATAAGCACCGTTAGCCAAAGGACGCACCAGGAGTCAAAGCCTCTTGTGCCCCAGGTAATTTCTTAATAGTGAAATATGGCAAGAAAAATAAATAACAAATATAAATATCATAAAGGAAGCTTTTAGAGATACCGAATATGTTTAACAACTTAATTTAGTTGGTAGATTGACACATATGTAAAAATCTTCAAACTGTAACCTATGATTTGTATATTTTCTTATGTATAAATTAATCCCTTCGAAAATATAAACCCTAAAATATAAGAGAATAAAACAAATAAATAGAAAAACATAAACCCTTTTTAGTGTGTCCCCATTTGTTACAAAATGAATTCTAAAATATTTAATATGTTTGAAGATCTATTATAATGTAGCCCCCGACTACTGATATAATCACTCAGATTCTCAATTTGTTTCATTTCTAGCCTCTTTGTGCCTCATCTTCTCTGTTATATACAAGAAAAAATGAAGTATTTTATATTCCCAGCATTGTATTTTTCATTGCATCTAAATCATCATATATATCGTTTCTCACTTTAAGCTTTTGCATTCTCACACTCTCAGCTTAAACTCTATCCCCTCACACTTTACCTAACTTCTATGTATACTTAATATCTCAGCTTTAAAAAAAAGATAATGGGCTACCTTTGACTTTATTTATTCTTAAATTGTAAGCAGATATAATTTATGAAATATCACTATATTCTCTGTTGATCATTATCTAAAGCATATTTCACAAACTTTGGTGTTCACACAAAGAATAAGCCTTTAATTAAATTTTTAAAATATGATGATAATCTCTGTACCAATTTTTAGTATTATCATTTTAGATTTGAGTAGCAGTAAATCCAGAACACCAATGTGTGGTTATATAAGTCGTGTAATGCACAAATAAAAAAAGGTTGTTTATAGAGGATAGCTTGCAGTTTGCACAAACCTAAGTGGCATATTTGAGTGTACCATGGAATTGTCAAAACCAAAGAAAAGGATAGAAAGAAAAGTAACCTTTCTCTTAGTCCATCAAATTGCTAACAGAATTGTGTACTACAAAATATGGTCAACCTAATTTTCTATATTATCCTTAGATAAAAATTCCATGTTATCAAATTTTTGTTTCCCTTTAATTAAAAGTAAATCCAGTCTTTGAAATAGGCCAGATCTCTGATTATATGGCTTTTCCTTTCAAAGAGTAGATTATATTATTTAATTTTTTTTAAGAGTACTGAGATGTTGAATCTGACGATTCTAATCAACATCCCAAATATGTGATGGAAATAACGGGTCTAGAGTAATTCTTTTTAGGGGAAACATCATAAAGCTACAGTGACATCATGATGAAGGAAAACCTTGAAGAATAACAATTTGTTGTCAGTCCTGAGACACTATATCAAACAGAATATATCATCTTCTTTTCTGTATAGACCTCAAATCTCCATAAAATGAATTCCTGTGTTTTTAACTTAATGTTAAAGTCTGTGTAGTTTTGTGTTCTAGGCCAATGTAGACTATGAGAGGTATGTGAAAAATACTGTATATGTAGAGATATCAACATATGAAGAATTGTCTTTATTCAGTTGGTATGAGAGAATTTACATTTTGGGTAATTGTTAATGTCTCTGCTGATTCAATGGGTGTTTCAGTGAGATTTTTCTTTTCATTAGATTGCTCCTTCAATGACAAAACTCTAGGAGACGGCACTATGTGCTTTTGTACAAGTGTTCTCCATATACAGTTGATGAGAACTTTTAGGAATCCTTTTACATCTTTATCATCATCCATCTGAAAGTGTTTCTCTTGAAACAAGGCTTATTGATTAAATTGGGTATGAGAAAGTGAAAGCATCCCTTGCCATTCATGAGTTGGCCTGATCTACCAGCTAGGTCTTGGTGTTGCTAAGACCTTGGTCTGGCACTCAAATCTAGGCCTTAGTGTTCTCTTGTTTGACATAAACAATTTAAAGGAACATCAACATCAGACAAAGGCACTCTGAAACTATTATGAATGACGACAAAGAGAAGAGCAAAATCATGAACAACGTTCGAGCCACAAAAGTGACCAGCCGCCTCTTTAACCTGGATAATAAGAATAACTGTTGCTTCTTTATCAATTATGTCATTAACCTCATTCTAGCCCTATTCTTTTTAGATACAACTTATTAATATACCTAGTCAATCCAGAGCAAACTCTTGCTTTCTTAACACACCCAAAATTACCTAACACAAGCCTAAATCCTATAAGTATTTTCTAACACACTTGTATTGAAATGCCCCATGATTCTCCTTGGGTTGTGTTGTCTCTCATTGCAAGAAGCAATAACCAAATTTGTTTAACTACAGAGATATCTATGGATGTCTTTGGCTGAAAAACACTGAAAGTTTAAAGATAACTCTTACTGGGTCTGAAACAGCCACATTCTGAAATTTGGCTCATTGTTCTTAGAATTTCACTTCTTTCTTTAATTTTCTTACAATGTACATCTTTAACACTTATATCACAATTTTAACATATCTTGTATAGATTATAATATTGCCCATGGCATGTTCCTAACATGGTTTTTATACCTTGCTTTAAAAAATTGTTACCTTTTGATACCTCAATACTATGAATAGACATGTATGAGAAATATCCATGCAAATGAACTTCCACATCTTGCAAAATATAGTAACCCTTTTACTGAATGAGTTTAACTCAATGAGATAAAAAGAAAATTTAAAAAAACATTTTCATCTATCTTTTAATCAAAATCTACAGATTTGTCCTTTGTTCTTCTCTGTCTACATTTGAAATTTAAGACAAGCCCAGCTTTCCCTGGGTACATTTAGATAATTTTTAAAAATCAGTCACTTTCATTCATATCACTTAAACAATAAAAACATCCAACTGACTTAAATCTTCTTTCCTACCAAGCCCTTTACTGCTTTAACACAGAAGTCAGGAGTGGGTAGCCTGGTAAGCCTGAGTGTTCCTTTCTTTTCATATCTTGTTTTTTTTTGTTTGTTTGTTTTTTTTTTTACTTCTTATCCTCCTGATACTAAGATGTTTGGAGATCCTATGACATTGGTTTAGGGGCAAAATAGGAGGTAAGAGGTTTTTTGCAGGCATGGAAGAAATTGGCTATAGTTTCCTCTAAATGTGGCTCAATGCCCAATGCTGAATCTTTTCCTCTTATTTTGTGAACACAGTTAATGGAAACTAACAAATGATGAGACAGTACTTCAGGCTGGCAATAATGGAAGCTGATACCACTCCTAAGCCTGAACAGAAAAATAAATGTTTACAAGAGCCAGAAAAAGAATTATAGCTGTAGGAGAGAGAGCTATCAACAGGAGCTGTGATCATCAGTAGAGGAATTCAACTACTGCTAGAATAACAGCAAGGCCGTAAGGGAACCAGGGAAAAATATACCCTAACCTCACTTGACTGCTAGTCTCTGATCTCCTGCCAGCAACTCTAATTAACTGAATACGATCAGAAGCCAGAAGGCAAAGAAATCAGCTAGTGGATTCTGTGATACAGCTTCTCAGGGCACATAGGAAGGTAGAGAATAAGAAGCTGATCTGAAGGAGCAAATGATGGATATTGAGCATATTTTCTTAGGTCAATGAATCTAGCCCAGATGATACAATAAGCCATAAAAAGGACAGTAGAAACAACCAAGTATTAGAACTATTAAGAAAGATCAGCAAGCTTTCTGGACACATAATTAACTTGAAATTATTTATTTTTTCTTATAAGCAACAGCCAACTAGAAAATATAATAGAAAATAAAGCGTAATTCTCATTCTCAACAAAATGGTTAAACATTTGGGAATCAATTCAATCAAAACATGCCTAACAACTTTCTTGAGAAAATATGTAAGTTCTATTAAAAAGCATAAAATAATTAAATGTGGGAAAATGTTCTATGTGCATATATGGAAGCAGTTAAATTTTTCTCCAAATCTACAAATTTAATAATATTCTTGTCCAAATTGGACCTTGTATTTAAAACTTAACAAACTAATTCTAATATTCATATTGAATATAAATATTCACTTATAGGTATGTTAATTTAGATAAAGAACAAAGATGTATGACTCAACCAATTGGAATACATAGTTAAAAAGTTTAACACAAAGTATGAGCACAGTATCAGTGAGGCACAGGTAAATAAATAAATAGAAGGATAAAGAGGATGCATATAAGGGTACTTGATATACAATAAGATGGCACCACGATCAGAAGAATTAATATTGTTAAAATAGTCATATGACCCACAGACCTCTATATATTTAATGCAATCCCTGTCATAATTTCAATGGCATTTATGACAGGGATATGAAAAAAAAATCCTAAAATTCATGTGGAACCACAACAGACTCCCAAATAGCCAAAGCAATCTTGAAAAAGAAGAGCACAGTGGGAGGCTCACACTTCCTGATTTCAATCTATATTCCAAAGCTATAGTAATCAAAACAGTATGGTATTGGCATAAAAACAAACACATAGCCAAATGGAATAGAACAGAGAGCTCCAAAATAAATCCATACATAAACAGTCAGCTAACAATTGTTAAGAGAGCCAAAAATATCCAATGAACAAAAGACTGTCTTTCCAATAAATGATGTTGGAAAAACTGCATATCCACATGAAAAATAATGAAATTGGACCTCTCTCATATACCTCTCCCAAAAATTAACTTGGAATAGATTAAAAACTTAAATGTAAGATCTGAAACCATAAAACTCCTTGAAGAAAATAATGAAAAAAGTTACCTGACATTGGTCTTGGCAATGATCATTTGCATTTGACACCAAAAGCATAAGCAACAAGAGCAAAAATTAGCAAGTAGGACTACATAAAATAAAAAATTTCTGCACAGCAAAAGAAACAATGAACAGAATGAAGAGGCAACCTATAAAATAGAGGGAAATATTTGCAAACCATATATCACATAAGGGGTTAATGTCCAAAAATATATAAGGAATTCATATAAATTAATGGCAAAATCATCATCGTCATCATCATCATCCAACTGAAAAATGGGACATGACTGAATAGACATTTTCCTGGGAAGACATACAAATGGCCAACAAGCACATAAAAATGTGCTCAACATCTCTAATCATCAGGGAATTGCAAATGAAAAACACAATGAAATATCACCTCATAGCTATTAAAATGGGTATTATCAAAAAGACATCACAAGTATCGGAAAGCATTCAGAGAAAATAAAATCCTTGTGCAGTGTTGGTGGGCATGCAAATTGATACAGCCACTATGACAAACATTATGAAGTTTCCTTAAGAAATTAAAAATAAAAAATAGAACTGCCATGTAATCCAACAATCCAATTCTAGGTACATATTTGAAGGAAATGAAATCACTATCTTGAAGAGATATCTGCACTCCTATGTTCATTGCAACATTATTTACAATAGCCAACATATGGAAACAACCTACGTGTCTATCAACTGGCGATTAAATAATGAAAATTACACACACGCGCACGCACACACACACACAGTGGAATATTATTTGTCCATAAAAAAGAAAAAAATCCAAAAGTGTGGATGGACCTTGAGGACATTATATTAAGTCAAACAGAAAAAGACAAAAATAGAGGTTAGTCAAAGGATACAAACTTCCAGTTATAAAATAAAAAAGTTCTAAGTATTTAATATATACCATGGAGGCTATAATTAACAATACTATATTATACATTTGAAAGTTGCTAAGAGAGTAAATCTTAAATGTACTTACCAAAAAAAAAAAATGTGCAGTTATGATATGTTAACTAACCTTATTGTAGTAATCATTCTGCAAGATATAAACATATCAAATTATCATATTGTATATCTTATAATACGCAATGTAATATGTCAATTATATCTCAATAAATCTGTGGGGAGAATGTGGCATCGCAAAGACATGGGCAGAGAACAGATTTTTTCATGATATTGTAGGAAAAATTCTTACTATATGGAGAAAATTAAATCTGGATCCCTACTTTACACAATAGATAAATATGTCTTTCAGATTAAAGGCTCAATTATGAAAAGGTAAGTATAAAGCTAATTTACCTATTTAAGAAGATATCTGTGATATAGGTATACAAAAATAAGTATTTAAAATATCCAAAAGGCAGAAATCATAAACTAGAAACAATTGATTTGACAACATCAAAATTAAGTACCATTTAATAGAGGAAAGATTGAAAGAATATGTTTACAACATCTAAAACTAATAAGTAATTAAAGAGGAGAATATACAAGTAATTGTAAATCTCCAAGAAAAAGACAGAAAACTTGATAGAAAAATGAACAAAAGGTTTGAAAGTTTATTTCCAGAACAAGAATTCAAATGTCTGACAAACACATGTATAGTTGTTCAAAATCACTATTAATTAAATAATTGCAAATTATAACAATGAGATATAATTTTATATTCATCAAAATGTTGAAAATCAAAACACGATATCATCTCAATTATTGGCAAGGATGTGAATAGACAGGAGCTTTCATGTCCGGCTGACAGTGAATACTGCAACAACTATTTTGGAAAGCCATCTGGCAATATTTAGCAAAATTATGTGTACATGTTTTCTATGACACAGAAACTCAGTTTTTGTATATATTTCAAAAAATACTTGCACAAATCAATGTAGTGATATTTATAGAGGATTCATCTTAGCACTTTTTATGATAATAAAAAGCATGGGCATTCTTGATGTTTATCACCAAAGATGGTCAGTAAAATGTGGTCGATATGTACCATAAAGCATCAGTAGGATGCACTGAGTGACATGTGTATATAGCAACATAGACAGCTATAAAACAGAGCATTGCAAAAGGCAGGAGATCAATCAGGGTCACCATACACATATATCCATGTTTGCACACACAAATATGCTCACGAAAATAGTTATTTACTCCATTGTTTGAATGAATTGGAATGATATGATTTTAAACCAGATTTGTATGTAAATATCTATGGAATCAACTGTGTCTGTGCACTATATATGTATGTGTGTATATACATGTGGGGGCTGATATATTTTTAAAAGGTGTAGTTTAGGTTATCATTTGTCTTAGTTCAGGCTGCTAATACAAAGTATTACAAAATGGGAGTTTTCTGAAAAACAGAAATGTTTTTCACAGTGCTGGAATCTGAAAGTCTAAGATCAGGATGCCAGCATATTTGGGTTTGAGTGAGAGCCTCTTTTGGATTCCAAACTGCCAGCTTCTTTTTATATTCACACTTGATGGACAGACAGCAAGCTCTCAGAGGTCTTTTTGTACAATGGCACTGATCCCATTCATAGGGCTCCACCCTCATGACCTAATTACCTCTGGAAGGCCCCATTTTCTAATATTATCATATTGGGGGTTAGGATTTCAACATAAATGGGGGGCACAAATGTTAATTTCATTGCATCATCACAGTATATAAAGATTTTAAACATTTGTATCTATCCCCATGATTCAATTATAAAATGATAGGATTTAAATTTTATGATATTCAAAATATTTAGAAAAAGAAGTTTGAAATACTTCCTTAATTATAATTTAGTGATTTTCCAGTTCTAATATTTATTTTGTGAAGACTATTGAAAAAATTCAGAGAATTGCTTTATAGCCAAGTGGTGACAGTATCAATTATCCTTCACATGAGTTAAATTCTTTTCTGTGCCTTCTGTGAATTTGCAGATTAAAGCTAGAGTCAGCATAGTGTTCTGAGAACACATAAGAGACAGTAAAATGAATTTTTACCCTTAAAATTTTTGATGGAAAGGGAAATTTAATCAGCCACTTTACATTTACATTATTGATTACCAGCAGGATTTTGACTGTCATGGGTAAATGTCAGGAACACTAATTAGATTATTTCACAATTTATATGGAAATTAACAGCAGACATCATTGCATATAAAATATAAACTTGAAGAAAGGTGTTTTATTCTTTTAAGTCTTTTTTCCCTCATAAGGCTGCTTTCTTTTCCTATATCTTTTATATCTGTAGGATGATGGGATCAAACTGTGCATCACTCAGAATATAGATTGGTGCTGGGATGATCTGTAAATTTAAGTATGCAGACAGTGTGATTCCTATCCCTGATATACCAAGGGTCTGCACAACCACGTAGAAAGATTAATTACAGCTCACATCAATTTTGGCCTCTAGATGTCATGTAAAGAACATAACATCAGAGAGAAAGCTGCAGAATTTTGATTACAGCCATCTGAAAATCTGTATGAGTGGAAGAAGAAGCAAAAATGGGATTCTTGTAATCTCTTACAAGGTGTGCATTCTTTTACTAGTCAGGCAAAGGCAGACAGGGTGAAAATCATGTCTTATAAGTGCTATTAGGAAATGCTTGCTCACTTCAATGAGTCCACTCAGGATTAAAAGAAAAAAGATGAGGACTTATAAAAGGTGTGCTCCCTGTGACCAATCTATAAGATTGAAATACTGTTGATAGCATTCAAAGTATTTAAGACAATTCATCAATTAATATTCTATTACATATCTAAGAGAAAAAAAAAACATAAACAGGAACTGAGATTTGGGGGCATTTTAATAATCCTTTCTTGAAAATAGAATAAATAAGAGAGGAGGTGATTTGAATGAATCCTAATTAAGTTATTATATACATTTAATTATAATATTTTGGTATAAATCCAGACAAAGATAGAGGCTTCAAATTTTGTACAGGCTGATTCACAGAAGAAAAATAAAATGTGCTTTAGCGTGCTTTGCAAAATCAAGCAAAAAAGGAACTAGATGAATCAGAAAAAAAATCCATCACAAAAATTGTATAACATGGATTTAAAAAGGAAACCATATCTGTTTGTTCCTGTTTCTTACAATCTTCAGTTAATTCATCACATTGAAGATCCCTGGATATTTAAGGACAATAGGAAATATCCACAAGCCCTTCTCTTATTTCCATTCACAGCCCTAGAGTGCAGTGGCCTGCAAACAACAATTCATTTAAATGTCTTCCTAGGAGAATAGATATGCGGCGAGTAGACAAGCTGGCTATAAAATGAGCAAGGAAACACAAAGCAGACAGTGAAGACAGGGAAATCATGCAGAAGAACCAAAAGGAAGGAAGAGGAGCAAAATATAAGAAAATGAGAGTCTGCTTAAACCGATGTATGATAATAAGCTCAGACACTGGAAAAATTTCACAGCCGAAACTGAAACAGCACATCTGATTTCAGAAGCAGAACAGTAGAATAATAAATAATGTTGAACCTTTTGGTCCTGAAAAGTAGATTCAGATTCATCCAGAGGAAAACTCTAGTGATTAAAAAAGTACTAGATTCCCCTTGAGTAGCTGAAGTTGAATTTCTTCTTTTTCCTTGAAGCTGCCAAAAAGGGGGAAAAGCTCAGAGTAACTACTGAACTCAGTCTCATAATTATAGGTCTTGTTTGTGCATCTGAATTAAGCAACTTTTTTAACCAAAGAAAATTTCACTGATTTCACAACAACAACAACAACAAATTATTATTTATAAAATTAAATTATATTTTTACTCTAAAAGAAATACTACAGTATTTTCATATTATGATAATATTAATCTTAAGCATTTCTTAAACCACAGGCCAAGGATCCTTGATTATCTTTCACTGGTGATTATTTTGAACATTTCTTATTGTAAAAACAATTTTTAAAAAGATCACTAGGCCCAAATCAAAGAGTTATTAGAAGCTGAAATCTGTGTGCCTGAAATTCAAAGACAAGTGTGAAGAAGTTTTTCTTTGAAAATGATGTCTATTACCCAGCTCATGACCAAAATTTTCCCCAACCTATGACTCAAGTGTACACAAAAAACCTGGACATAAAAGATAAAACTCACAATAGCATACACCATAATTCTTTGTCAACCTATTTCTAGAATCTATAGGAATTTTCACTAATCAAGAGCTTGTAGAACCTGATTTAGTATGTTTATCTACAAGCTGTCCAGGCTAAGTCACCTAGAGTCTTGCCTAATTGAAAGCAGAAGGAATCTTTGTCTACTTTCTTCACTGTCACTAGATCAGCAACTCAAGTCTTGTAAAGATTCTAAATGAACCAGGAAATTGGACATATGGCCCACATCGCCTTAAAAAATGTTTGTGCTTCTAAGCATCCTCCATTTGTATGCCCCTCAGCTCTGTCTATCAATATTTGCATTAGACTATTGGGTTTATTCTCATTCTGTCCTTTGTTCTTATTTATCATTTACCATAAAAAGTACAGAAATCCCATGTAAAACCTCACACAAGCATGAGAACCACTGGGAAAAGAACACTACTAAAAAGGAGATACAGAGAGAGAGACAGAGAGAGAGAGAGAGACAGAGAGAGAGAGAGACATCAAGAGAGATAGCCAAAGTCCTTGGTGCTCAAAGGACAGAGAGACAGAGGAAGTGTTTGAGGAACAGAATAACAAAAAGACCTAGGATCAATAAATCAAAATAGACTCTCTTTTCCCATCTTCATGTTCTATTTCAATCTGTACTTGCTTGGGGGAAAATAAGTCATTTTCTGTTCTCTGTAGTTAATTTTGTGTTCAGTGGAGTATGTAAGTATGCTTCTTAACTCTTGGAAATAATAGTGCATGTGCTGAATACAGGGAGAGAAGTGACTTAAAGTAAGGAAAATGAGAATTCACCGTTTCTTATCAATAATTCTGTTTTTCCAAGTTTTCTAAAAACCATAAGCCAAAACCTAATGAAGAATTGTGTAATATCTAATGGTAACTATAGATACCCTCAAATTGGAACTTGCTCAGTATTTTCCCATATCACATAATAAATAACCAAAAATAAATTATATATCACTCAGAATTATCAAATGTTACCCAGTTCTCTTCTTTTTATTTTTTTAAATTATAGTCTCTGAAAGTATTTCTTTTATCATAGCATTATGAGATGTTTCTCAATAAATATAATTACTGATTTTTTTCTTAACTAAGAAATGAGAAGAAAAGACTTTTTTAGTGTTAATACTAGCTTTTAGAAACAGATTTTTTTCCTTAACAGATGTCAGACAAACATATACAGTACTTTATGGTCATTCATGCAATTCTTATACCAAATGAGTTCAAGAAATTATTGCAACATTGGTCTAGAACGTATGTATCAAATTATTCATTTCCCACCTTCACAGCTGATGAATTCCAAAGATTAATTAATTATGAGTCCATTTCCCTCTGCATCTCCTCCCTGGGAAGGGTCATAACAATAATTCCCACCTAATAGGCATTATTATTGTGAGTTTATCATCATTGTATATGATTATGTACACACATATTTGATGTTCCTTATATAAGTATTAACCAGTCTTTAGAAAACTTTTCCATAACCCATCTTTACTCGTCTTTCTAAAGAATAATATTTTCTAGAACTCTAAATAACTCTATTTCTTGTCTCAAAACAGTATTAGCCATGTCATCCTTTCTACTGCTTAATCCATATTCAAGAGACTACAATTTTAACCTCTTCTCTGCCATTCTATCATTAGCATATTAGGCTTGCCTAATTGAAAGCAGAAGGACCTTCCTCACTGCCACTGGATCAGCAACTTAAGTCCTGTAAAGATTCTAAATGAACCAGGAAATTGGATATATGGAGCACATCTCCTGAAAGAATATGTTTGTGGGATCTGGGATTAAAATTGTTGAGAACTCCTACAGGAAAGCATCGTGTATTTACCTTTCAAGTCTGGTTAGAGAAAGAATGAGGAACACACAATCATATCTCAAGGTTGTTGGCCTAAAAGTGTAATGCATCAATTCTGTTGCTTTTCATTGCTGAGCACTAGCACATGGACCATGAAAATAAGGAGCATGCACATTGCATTATTTGATACCATCTAAATAAGGTTTCATAAACTTAGAAAGCTCCCATGGCTATCTCATTTCTAGAACAGAGTTAATGTCTTTAGTTTTCTTGTTAAAATTATTTTCCCAACAAAACAAATTCCATATTTCCCATTAAATTCTAAGTACCTCCTGTGGGTACTGTATGTCAGTTTCATATGCTGGATTTTGATGAGTATGTTTGTTAGGAATAAAAAATAACCCATTATTGAATAAGTATCATTAAAAAGTAAATTTTTCTGTATCATAATTAGTATTCTCTGTAGATTTCAGGTCTAGACAAGGTAATTCTAGCCTCTCTAATATATAAAATCTCAAATTTTAGTGGCTGAACATAATAGCAGTTTATTTCTCTTTCATGCAACAGTCCAATACTGGATTTCTTTATAGAATATAGATTTCCTTATGGTGATTCAAGGATCTAACTCCTATTTGGGGGCTCCATCTTTCCAAATAACTGCAATGATCCAAGATTCTTAAAAACTCCAAGACCCTTTTAGTGGATCTATGAGGTAAAACTAGTTTTAAAATGTTATTTGTCTAAATTTTTATTCTTATCTCACAAGTAAACATTTGCATTTTCCAAAACTATATGATGTGTGTGATAGATATTACAGCCATTTGAATGAAAAATTAAGAAAAATTAAAGAGATTTATTTCAAAATGTAAAATAATGCCACTCTTCTCAGATTGTTTTGTTCTGAAATAACATAACTCTTCGTCATAAAAATTGATTGTTTATATATGAGATTTTACTTTTATGGTAAATATATTAAAATAAATATATATTTTTTATTTTTTTTCAATTATTTCCAATACGGTAAATATATGGATATAATCCATAAATATGAAAGCTCTTGATATCTATCTTCAATATTGTTCAAGGGTGTAATGGGATCTGGGACTAAAATTGTTGAGAACTGCTACAGGAAAGCATCGTATATTTTCCTTTCAGGTCTAGTTAGGGAAAGAATGAGGATGGCACAACCATATCTCAAGGTCCTGGGCCCAAAAGTGTAATGCATCAATTCTGTTGCTATTCATTGCTGAGTTCTAGCACATGGGCCATGAAAATAAGGAGCAAAGGCTCTGGGAAATGAAGCCCTTGTCAGTCAGCCACCTCAGAGTTATAATCAGAAGCAACAGAAAGAGGGGCCCAAATTATAGTGCAGAGATAACTGTTCCTTCCATAATTTTTGATAGTAACTGTAATTTTTCTCTTGAAAAGACATTTAGATTATGTAGAAGAACAAGCCTTGGTTGAATTTCCTCCATTCTTTGTTCTTAAAACTCCCAGAAAGGAGGTTAATTTTTCTTTTTTTGTTAACATATCCCTCTTCTAAGAGCATGATAACTAAGTCCAACAAATATGAACATTGAATAATGAAATTGAATAATAAAAATTAATAAGGGCATGAAAGAGTTGAATATATAAGACTGTACAGGGGTCATTATGGAAAATTGTTCAGGTTGTACATTGAATAAAATTGACACCTGCAGATCTTTTTGGAAGTTGAAGTTCAGCCAGCTCCTAACAATTCATTCATCTGGCACTTGGCTTTCTCCCTGCCAAAAAAGTAACTTTTATTCATTAAAAATGCCTGAATTCACCTGATGGGGTGCTTTTTAAAAATAATTTGTGCAAAGGTGTCATATAGGTTATTAGCAGCCTTGCCTACTCTAGGAAGACAAACATTTAGTATGTTTTGATTGTTATATCCCCAGTACCTTGATTAGTCGCTGATACATAATAAAAACTCAATAGATATTTGTTGAATGAATACACAAAAACATTGAACTGTGGACTAATATGTAACTAGAAAAATGATTATAATAGTATACTTTTGTACTCTGTCCTTAACTCTGAGCCAGTCAACTTTTTTATTAATGCCTGACATATAAAAAGAAAAATTATGCTGATTAAATTTTCAGATGACCCAAAACTGAGAAGATTAACTAATGTGATTAATGACATTATCAAGATTTAAAAATAAAAATGGCAGGATAAATGATGGACCCAAACAAACACAAATAAATTTAACCAAAATAAAAATTCTGCAAGTGGACTCGAAGTATCAATTTTATAATTATTTGTTTAGAAAAGCTTGATGAAAAGTATTTTATATTAAAAAATGCCTAAAAGTTTTTGCTGACTAAAACGATAACAGAAATATGACTCAGTATTAAAAAGTAAATTATTAATGAAAAGGTGTCCAAACTTAAGGATACAGTAGATTAATCAAATTTTGGATTTGTTTTTTTTTAATATTTTAAGTATTGTGCCAGTTTGAGATGTCGTATTTTAAAAGCTTGTACTGATACAGGTAGATTTTGTCCTGAGGAATGTTTGACCTATTGAGAGAAAGCTCGGTGAGGTGAGGGGGGAGGGGAATATCTAGGACGTACTTGATCTTTATCTTCAGATATTTGAAGGACATTTCTCTCTTCCAAATTGAGTTTGACCTTACATTAATTTTTTATAGATAGCAGGACTAGAATTTATTTTGGGAAAGTACAGGAAAGTACATAACATCTTAATACAAGAAAAGGTGTCCAACAATTAAAGCCATCAAAATCAAAATAGGCTATATTTAAACCATTGTGTTTTCTCTTCTTGGTAACATTCACAAACATTTTAAATGACAGTGATAGATATATCTCAGAATAATTGTTCTCTTTATCAAGGAACATAGATAACTTCAAAGATCCCTTTCTTGGCCAAGATTTTATGCTACATTATGATTTTAATTTTAGTATGAAGCAGAATAATAATAAGTAGAAAAAGAGAAACTTAGTCTCTTTGTCTATTTATTGTTCCAACCAAATGTTTACAGATTAGTTCATGTAAACCATTGAGTAACACCTCCCCGCCCCCCATCCTGCAACCATCTCACCTCAATGTCAAGTGCTACAAATATATACAGTTGTCCTCACTGATTTCTCTCTTTCTTTCTTCTGGAATATTAAAATTATTTTATCAACTGTTGAGATTGGCTTCTCGACCACCCATTAATTACACCTTTCCCTTATTTCTCACTTCCCATCAATTCTTAACATTAAACTCTACAAATTGTTAGCACATTCATTAGGTCATTCTGTCTTCATAAAGAGTATCAATCATATCAACAAGGATGTTTTAAAGACACATTTAGGAAGGAATCTTTCATTATCCAGTAACAATATTGAAGTTATCTTGTGTAGATAACTTACCAAAAAGACAAGTTTTTTTCCTGTCATTTTTAATCACTGCACTGACCTAAAGACAATTTTGAAAATTAGTAAATGACAGTAGAATCCAATTTATCATATTTATTTCCAACATTAGAAGATATTTTGTTTTTGCTTGTTTCTTTTACTCAAACTCCACATATTAGTTTTTTCTAAAAGATGAAATAACACAATGAAATGATATGGAGAAATGTAGACTGAAAATATCCAAATTATATAAGCTATATACCTGCAGGTATATGTTATTATCAAACTTGCTGAAGAAAAAAAAAAATCCTAGAAACAGCCCACAGGATCTATTTTTGTTTTCAAACTTTGCAGATTACAATGAAATAACAACTGTTTTAAAACACTGAATTCAAAGAACATTGCCAATGGCACAAAGTAGAACTGCAGGACAGAACTAATCTTATGCACCAAGTCAAAGTAAGAAGTCTCAGTTGCAACAAATATTACATTCAGCAAGGGGTAAGTCATATATATCAAGCAGTAAATGTATCTGATGACAAAGGATAATCTGAGCTTAGAGATTCAGAATTTGAAACAGAAATATGAGAAGTAGATGGAAGAAGAGTTTTAATCTATAGTAGGTTGATTGTACTTAGGGATAGTTCACTAATTTCTTCATGTCAACCATGAATCACCCCATAGCATCTTTCTCTCTTTTATTCAGTATAGTAGCAAATAGATTTATACTCGGCATGACATTGCAAAAGTACTATGACTCTATATCCACTAAGTTTTAGCATACAGAATATTTGGTTAAATACTCTTGCTTTTCCAACAAGAGATTCTAAAAGTATATATATACTCAAAAATGATTATAATTGACAAAATATTTATAGGAACTTTTTATTACGTCCTATAGGCATTGGATGTTCTATTTAGATCATTGGTCAGAAACAGAAAAAGCTTATTCATATAACATAATAAGGGAGAGCTAAGTCTAAATACATCAATCTTATTAATACATATAAATAAGCTTAATATATTTAAAGTAAAACAAAATATAACACCTTTATCACCAAAAGACATTCAAAGAGATCTTTTTAAAAGACAAAAATAAACCTGCCTAAAGTAGTACAATTGTTATACGAAAATTTAATAATATCTACTGAAATTAACGATTCATTTGCCTTTGACCCAACAATCCCATCTCTAGGGATGTATACCAAAGATATACTAGCAACAATATAAAAAAGAATATGTATAAGGTGATTTATTGAAAGACTTTTATATTAGTAAAAAAGTGAAAATAATCCAAATATCTATCAACATAGGATTTGTTTAATAAATTATGGTATGTTCCACAAAGTAGAACACTCCGCTACTGTAAAATAAATGAGGATATTTCTATATACTACTCCAGAGTAATCTCTTAGATTAACCATTAGTTGAACAAAAAAGAAGGAAAAGTAAAGTAAGTATATTATATCACAGTTTATCTAGGAACAGAATGTAAATATATGTTTATATTTGACAAACCAACAATGGAATGAAAAAAACAAGATTTTTTGGGGGGGAGGTTTATCTATAGGTAGAGTGAGGATATAGTATCAAAGGCAAAGAAATAAGAGCTGGACATCTTTAAATACACGTTTTTTCATCTATCTTTTAAAAAATCCTGAAAATAGAAAAGAATATTATAAACAGCAATAAATGAACAAAATTGTGTAACCTGTTAATGTCACAAACACTCAGAGAGTAGCGATTTCAAGAATTTTTAATATAGTAATTTAACTAAAAAAAATTTGCAGTAATTTTCATAATCATATTTTGGGTAAAAATTGTGATCGTCAATGGAGATTTGTTTTATATTTTGTGGGAGAAATCAGATGAGCAGTTATGTGATATCTTTCTTCTATCATTGTTAGAATTGTTGGGAATTGGTATTCTTGTTGTGATATAAAGGAGAGTTAAATTAAATTTAGAATTGCTTAAATAAAATTCAGTAATTTTGAATTATAATTGAAAAAAATCAGTTGCGCTCATAATACATTTCACTTTTAAAAAGTAATCGTACCTGCACTCACTGATAAGGCCTAAAATTAATGACCTACAGTTGCATATAAATTGAAATAACTCTTTGGGAAAATGTCCATTCTAGGTGTAGAGCTGAATATATACAAGATGAGTCTGGAAGTTCATAACTCTTAGCAAGAAACAGATCAATGACTACTCCAGTCATACTAAAAAAGTCATAAATCGATTTGACTGAGCTCTCATTGGCCACAAGAATGGACGAGAAGGATAACCACTGTAATGGAGAAAACACATTAAGTATATTCAAACTAATGAATTCATAATTATACTAAAAGATGAAAAAATCCTCTTTGGTCATCATTGAAACACATTAATTAACCCACTTGAGTCATCCCTAGCTTGCTACAGAGAGATTAGTTCCAGGACCCCATCTCTGACACCAAATATCTTGATGCTCAAGTCCTTTATACAGTATAGTATTTGCATATAACTCTTTTGCATACTCCCATATTCTTTAAATTACCTCTAGATTACATATAACACCTGATACAATGTAAATGCCATGTGAATAGTTGTTATACTGTTTAGGTAATAATGAACAACAACAACAACAAAAGTCTGTATATGTTCTGTACGGACACAACCATCTTAGGCTCGATTACACAGTATTTGTCACTGTAATATTTTTTCCTAATATTTTTGATTCTCAGTTGGTTAAAACCTTGGATGCAGAGAGCCAACAGTATTTTAAAAACTGGTAAAAGGAAAAAATATAAACATTTATTCTGCATTATCTATGTGAATTTCACTAAATAACAACTAAAGAAGAGTATTTGCCTTTCTATAAGTAATCCAGATAAAAATGGAAAAAGAATGAAAAAAAACAAAGTATTACCATTTTGACAATATTAATAGATGGAGACATTAATTACTAATTAATATTAAACAACAGAAAGAAAAACAAAATTACATCTCCTAATAACAAGATATGTCACCACTAATGAAGAAGATTTAAAAATAATATCACATCTGAATCTGATCAGCTTTTTTTTAAATTAAAAATTATTGGGGTTGATAAATACCATATGATTTCACTTATATGTGAAATCTAAGGAACAAAAAGAACAAACTAATCAAAAACAGATTCACAAATATAGAGATGATTTGATGACAGACAGAGAGGAGGGGGATTAGGGGACTGGGAGAATGGAGTGAAGGGTTAAAGAAGTACAAATTAGTAGTTGACAAATGATCACGGGGATGGGGAACACAACATTAATGCAGTTAGCATTAATGCAGTTAGCATTAAGTTAGCATTAATGCAGTTAGCATTAATGTAATGGCTAGGTAGAGAGCAGAGGAGAGAAAGCAATCAGGGAGATTGTTTTATAAATTATACAAATATCTAACCAATGTACTGTATACTTGAAACTAATGAAATAAAATTTAAAAAATTATTGGGGTGACATTGATCAACAAAATCCAATAAGTTTCAAGTGATCAAGCTTTAAAATTCACTACCAATGAACACAACACACAGAGACTAGAAAAATATGCTAAAAGATACCATGAAGATTCAATCAGCTAAATCTAGACTGGGAAATTCTACAGAAAAATGACAATGTTTTTCTAACAAACAAACATCAAAGAAAAAGGAAAAAAAAGATGGAGGAAAAACTTCCATATTAAGAGCAATAACAAGACATTTTAAATCAAATGTACTGTGAAAACCTTATTTGAATATCGAGTGAATCAAACTATTAAACAATTATATTTATGAGACAATAGTAAATTAGAACATTAATGACTATTTTATGTATTAAGGAATTCTATTGACATATTTAAGTAATGCATTTTTAGGAGTTCTTAAATATTAGAGATATATACTGAAATACAGATGAAATGCTCTACTGTTGAGGAATATTTCAGTAAAATACAGTAAGTTCTTAGTGGGTAAGGGTGTTAGCTCAAGTTCTCCAAAAGCAGACCAGGACAAGGATTTATGGGCCCATTTTGTAAATTGAGTACACCCACTGCCACCCAGTGAGAGCAGAAGGAGGGGAGGGGAGTACAGATGGGATTTCATGGACTATCCTGCAGAAGGTAGCTTTAACATGATCCTGCAGCAGAAGTCAGGAGTATGAATTAAACCTTTGAGATTTCTGAACCCAATGTGTAGGAATTACACTTCTATTTCCCATATCTGTCAATAATTGTTCAAGGGTCATCCAGGGGTTAGCGAATTCCTAGGCTTTACTGTCTTGGAGATGAGAATAAGGAGACAGACACACAAAAATAAGGAATTGAAAAACCAACTCTATGTTACAAGAACTATATGTGAAACAAGATTGGTCAAATTGATAATTCTGGAATTTGGGTGATGGTTGGTGAATACATGGATGTCCACTGTATTATTCTGTGCACTTTAGAATTTGTTTACATTCCCCCCCAAAGGTTTAAAAGATGATTTTTTTAGAATAAATACATGAATGAATGAATGAATGAACGAACAAACAAACAAATAAATAGGCTGATTTCCAAATTTTCTTCTGGTGTTTCTTGGTTTATGGAAGCATAACTTTAATCTCTGCTACTGTCTTCACATGGCGGTTATTTCATTTCAAGATCCTTAACTAAATTACATCTGCAAAGACTCTATTTCCAAATCAGGCCACAAGGCCACACTCACAGGTATTGAGGGTTAAGACTTAGCCATGCCTTTTCTTGGATTTAACCAATAAACCCACTACGGGGTGTGTAAGGGGAGGTGAGAGATTAAAAATAATTTGGCCCAAAAAGAAAGGGGCAGAGTCTTCAGGAATTATCTCTCTCTGCTCTAGTTCTAGGGCAATGTGCATTGGTTACCAAATAGCTACTTACCCTTCTATTGTCTGCTACATGGTCTGTTTACCATGAACTGCCAAGATTTACTTTGTGGAAGTTGACTCATAGGCTAGGAGAAGATAGCCTATAATCAGCTGCCCCAGGAACCCAAAAAGGCAGCACAGGATAGAGGCTGTACACTTATTTAATGTAGTATCTCCTATTTGGGCATAAGACTGAGAGAAAAAAACGGAAATACACTTCTATTCTTAACTATCTCTAGACCCTCTCTTCTAAATGGCTATCCTCAGGGGTATAAAACTTGCTGCCATATCGTTTATTTCTCCTGTATCTTATCCCTTTAGCAGAAAATAGAAAACTGTAGTCATGGAATGTATCTCTTCACACCAGAGCTCTCTGAACTAAGTCAGTCAGACTAACCACTGACATATTAAAGAAGTCGATAAGGAAATTTAGAAAATCATTTTTCAAGCTAACTTGCTTGGTTTAAAAGCCTACTATATCTTGTGGCCAGACCTTTTTAGAGAATGTAAGAAGGTAAAGATCTTTCTGGGTGTCTCTGTTTATTTCTGTAGCATTGCTAATGACTTCCCAGCCCGCCACCATCTACCCAAGCCCTGTCTGCTCCCCAGGAAGATGGATACAGGGCTAATTACAGTAAAAATCATGTACTCAATATTTTACTCTATCAAATAACAAAATAAGAGACACAAAATGAGAGAGGCCATCAAAAGATTATAAGTAGTAAGAAAAAACACAGAAAGGACAATTACGTAGAGCAAAAGGGCTTGTCCTGAATCTTTGTGGGAATGGAGAATTCCAAGCTCCTAGCAGTTTCTCCTCCTCGGTCCCTTTTTCCAAGTCCTCTCCTCCATGTTTTTACTTGCTCCTGTTTCCACTGTGGCTCCCCAGCATGCTTTCTTCATCAATACTCCAGCAGGACATATTCCCTTGAAAAGACCATCCTCCTGCAGACTTTACCTTTCTGCCATAGAGTTTCACCAGCTGCTCAGCACTAATGCTGACATCTCTTGTTTGGGGCCTGTTTTTCCCCTGCATACTCAGCAAGTAGCTGATTTTCTTCAGCTTCAGTTTAATAACATTATCTCAAAGTCCCAGTGTGACTGAAACGTAAAAGAACATCAATCGTGGAACCCTTTGCATATATGGGTTGGAGAAATCTGAAACCTGCACGTAGAACAGACTCTCACATGCCTTTCCCCAACTAAAGCAAAAAAGTTTTACTAGTGTAGGTGGAAAGCAGGAGGGGCGAGAAGATTTTCTTAAACTAACTCTACCTACGTGCCTGAAGAGCTTTACAGCCCATTTTCAGCTTTAATCAGAAGATTTCTGCATAGCCTCAAGACCTAACCTCGGCCTTTGGCATGCAGTGCTTACTGCACCTTATCCTGTAAAATCAGTGAATGCTCAGGTGCACATATGTACAGTAGCTGACTTTACAAAATGGGTAGAAATGGCACTCCAGGGCCAAAGCGTGCCTTTTGTTTAAGCCTAGATCAAAGTCATGTTAAAGGTTTTCTTCTTTTATTTTCTTTAAGATTACAAAGGTGTGATATTAGTTCCCTTGCCTGTAATTCATCAGCTAGATTTACAAAAATTAATGGTAGAAGTGGTTTAGAGCTAGAGGGTATTAAGGGAGGAAAAGCATACATGTCATTTGATTTCCCATGAATTTCTTCCTTTATAGACTGTATAAATATCTTCCATGAAAAATATCCATTCATCATCAAAAAAGGTGTAAGTTTGGACAAAACAAAAGACAGGGAAAAAGAACCCAGTCTATAAGGCAGTAGAGTTCTGTTTTTTGGCTACCTTATCTACCAAAGTAGTCAGGGGTGAGTAAATAAACTTTCTTCAGATTGGTGAGAAGATAATGCTTCTTCTTAGTCAAATGCAGAAGCCTAGTTTCTCCTTTTTTTTCAACAACAAATTTGTTTGTTGTTTTCTCACTTGGGAAAATACAGTTTCTGCTGAGGCCGGAACATTACTTAAATGTTCTATCCTGAGTTTAATTTTAATCACATAGCATTTTAGCTCTGCAAATGCAACAAAAATTTGAATTTAAAACTTTTTAAAATATCCCTTTACTGCTATTCAAATTTAATTATTGTAAGAACAGTACCACTATATTAAAATATAATCACCTTACTCCTTTTGGCTTCATGACAATGTTCATAAAGTGCTTAATATTCATGTAACTTGCTACCTCACCCTGTAATATCACTATATTTATGGAAAGAAATTGTAATCCTCTTTACTGGCTCAGGTTAATTCCAATAAAATATTAAATCCATTTTCTAATCTAAATGAGTTCATTAGGAGAGGCATGGTACTGAGAATACCAAACTCTCTACAGAGTTCAGCTTCATTACATTTCTGCACTGTGCGTTTCCAGAGCTGTTGTACTACATTTATGAGGATTTATCTGTACTGTTCCGAAAACATTCATCCTAATTCTACTCCTTCTGTGCATGCTAATCATGAATATGTTAAGTGGAAATACTAAGCTTGTAGCCAATCTTGTCCCCAGATGGGTTCAAGTTATGATTACAGAAGCAAATTTGCCATAAGCACTCCTAGAGCAGTGCCAGTGAGGAGGAAATGAAGGTTTGGAACTATGCTAAAAAAAAAAAAAAAAAGAGACAGAGTAGGAATATCATAGATTCTAAAGGGGAAAAGGGGGGCGGGCTATTCCCAGTTTACTGTGTCTCAGATCTGTCTGAAGAAATATAAAATAAATATAGACATTAAATCATTAGCTTTAACTGCTCAGAGTCTCCACAAGTCCATAATCCAAAGTTGAACTCTACATTATTCAGCTCATTACTTCGAGCAAAGCTTTACTCCATTAAACTCTCCATTTGAAAGAAATAATGGACTTTTAGAAAGCAAAGATGAGACCAATCTGGGATATTCAGGTAGTGAATAATTATACAATCCCCAACTGTTTGCCCATGGAGTACTTTGACCTGTTTTTCACATATATCTAGCAGTTCTATTTTTTTTCCTTGTAGGCAAAAGAAAAAGTAATAGGTCATTTGTTTTTTATATCACATAGGGTAAGCCCTTAAGAATCTTTCAGTTCCCTCCAATATGTTAGCATTTGTATTGACCTCCTAATAAGACCATTTTAATCTATATTACAGATATTCGGTTAATAAAACAACATATTTCTTAAATAGATGTGTGATAGATATATACCTATTTTTAGTAGAAGAAAGGATGAAGATGAATAAAAAGCAAGTTATTTGAATGCCAGTTATTAAAGCTAGACACGGGTTTTTGTTAATCTATACAATATCTGCAATAAATTGTCAGCCTAAAGTGAAATCCAGCAGCCACTGGTTGTCACTGTTGTACCACAAAACAGCAATGAAGATATTAGTCTTTCAAAGAATGCTTTTAAAGAATAAAGTTTGAAATGATATATTTGACTATTTGGTTTATCACTAAAGCAGAGCACAAAAAATGCATACCAAGGCTCCATGGATTTCAGACTAAGTGTTAGGAATTTTGATGTGAGAATTGGACCAAAAAATGTTTCTATATGAATCAAAGATATGAAATAAAGAACTGATTATACATGTGAATAAATATTCTTTGTAATTAGTTATGTGATATAGAGTAGATCTGTTAATTACAACACGTTGTTTCTAATATTTAAACCAAATAGTATTATGTTAAATCCCAATGCGTATAATTGATCACTTCAGGGCTTAGATACATAATTCAAATGAAGCACTTCGTAATGATTGCACTTACAACATTTTTTACTGGTAGATGAGTACACAGTCTTGATATAATCTTCCCTTTTCCCAAATCTGATTAAAACTGGCAGGACAAGAATTCAATTGGATCTTGAAAATCCCAAAATATTCTGCTGTGTATGAAATTAATTAAGTACCATGATGCAGGAGACTCAAATCAATAAACATCAATGATGGTAGTGTTATAGGTGGGAAAAATTGGCAAGAAATCAGCATGGTATTCATGGTTATAAGATTATTATCTACTCAATGAAATTAAAGGTTAAAATTAGACCAACTGTGTTTTGGGGAAATGCAGGTCTTCAAAGTCAAGAACAATGACTGTGTCCCTGAACACAATCTTTCAAATTTGGAAAATTATAATTTTTAAATGAATAAGAGGATAGAACTTTAATTTCAATTTTAATAAATATGATACTTTTCAAACTGTGGTCACAATCAATAAAAACTGGGCACTGGTGTTTTCCAATGATTGCAGTGAGAGTTAGGAAAGGAGAAGGGAGGCTTAAAGTATCAAAGATGTTTTACTTATTTGAACATACATGCATTGGACCATGGAGTCTACCTTCATATGATTTTTCAACATAAAGTACTATTAGTTTTCAAAGTCATTTTTTGTTGCTTTATCTCTTTGTTCTCTTTTCTTCCTTCCTTCCTCCCTTCCTCCCTTCTTCCTCCCTTTCTCCTTTTTGTCCTTTCTTTATTATTTTTCCCTTTCTTTCTTACTTTTATTCCTTAACCTTAGACTAAGTTTTAATCCAGAAACAATGAGGCAAAATACATAATCGGGAAAGAGAAAATAACTATTATTTCCTCTACTGCTAAAAATAGATATACATATTTGTCTCATTTTAATGTTTTTTTTTCTCATTAAAAATAAATAAAGATATCTAGCAGTCATGTCAATCACATTTCTTGCGTGGATTACATTTTCATTAAGATATAAGCATTTTAAATACACTGATTTTTGTCTTATTATGACAAATGGGAATAATCTCCTTCTCTTGCAAGAGGTAATCATAGTGGCAGAAACAATTTCACACACACAAAAAAGATATTTATGTCCAAAAAAAATCAAATTATGCATATCAATAGTCTTGTCTATTCATATAAACATCCCAGTGTATTCTTTGAATTGTGTTCCTTAGGGTGGGAAGAAGAGCAGCTACATAATCAATAGTGATGTTTGTGGAGAATGACAGTTCCTGGCCTTTATACAAGACCAACGGAAACAGAATCTCTCCATAGAGTCTTTAAATATGCATTTTCAGAAAAATTCCCACATGATTAAAAACATTAAACTTTTGAGTCACCCTTTCTCTCTCATTAAAGAAAAGATATATTACGGCATTATAAACTTTGTAATTTTACCATTTTCATGATTAATAGAATCAAAGGACAAAGGTTATATACTGTAATTTAGATGAATAGCCCTGAATAGAAGATAGAATTATATTTATGCCCTAATATGATAATTATGTTTGTAATGAGGTATTTCATAAACCATATGGAACATAAACACTAATTCAATAAAGAAGTCTTTTGAAAATATACGTGACAGAAAGTGTTCCATTAAATACACATGGAGTGGCCAAACAAAATAACAAAACAAAACAAAACAAAACAAAACAAAAGCCCTCCTCTCTTCTGTAATGTGATAGCTCTTGTATTATTGCTCTGTTTGGTGATTTTTCACAGGGTATCCTCAGATGGCTAGTAAATTATTTGAGGAAAGTTTCTTTTTGTTCAAATTCTTTCATCTTCAAAATACTTCACAGCTCTAATAATGTAGTAAGTACACACTAACCATTTGGTGAATTAGGAATCTAATTAAGCATACACTGTATACTTCCCTAAGATGCATTTTTTAAAAATTTAGGGTAAAGCACATTTTTATAAATTAAATAACTTGCACTTTAGTGCTTAAAGTAATATCATTCAATATCCAACTATGGTCTGGTGTCACATGCCCTCCATGTTCTCTGAAAGAAGTGCAATGGATGCATAAGTAACCTTAACCAAAAGAGAAGGGAAATAAAAGACTACAAAATAAGGAGGTATCAAAGTGTAGTGTAATAATCACCAACTTAAAATTTAAGGCTGTGACATTTTCTACTTTCCCCTTCTTTCCTGTAGAGCCAGAACCCACCTCCAGGTTTTAGCAGTGTAGAGGCCTATCAACTAGAGACTCCACTTCCCAAACTGCCTGGAGGCTGGGTACTGCCTTGTGACTGAATTCTCGCCAAAGGAATATGAAGTTGCAGATGTCGCTTCAATAAAAGAAAATGCCTTTCTTTCAGTCTCTCATTCCTTTTTTTCTAGGAGGTAAAATGCTAGCATGGTTGGGACTCAGCCTCCCTCTTGATTGATTATAATACCGTAGGCAAGGCAAATTAATGAAATAGAAGAAATGTTAGTTTCTACCTTAGACAGGTGAGAAGAAAGTAAAATTCTAGCTTGTATATGGTGCTGTATTTTTAACCCTCTGTCTTAGCCCTTAACTGAACTAATTTAGCCACACAAAAAAAATAGTGTCAGACCAGAAAAAAAATGGCACAGGTGATAGAGGCTCTGCTCATCTCTCTGATGACCAAATCAAAGTTGTGATGGAAACAAGGAGCAGCAACAAGGAAAGATCGCCTGGGATCTAGATGAACAAGTCATACAAATAGAGAGAAATGCAAGAAATCACCCTGCAACTGCAGAAGGTAGGACGGGGTAAGGATGTGAAGCTTCCCAGTCTCAAGTGGCTGAGTGAGATGAAGGCTGTGGCAGTGGCAGAAGCCTCTTAAAGGGGCTGCATTCGTGAAGTGATGGACCTGCTTGGTCAGAGCACCAGTGCAGATTCGGCTGCGCACAAGGGGCATCAAGGATTTATAGGGAGACATTGTTGGAGTGACGGCTGAGGCGAGACTCGCTCTGTACAGAAGTGCCCCCGGTATGCATTGATATCCATCCAACAGGTATTCCCTGTTGAGCCTGCCCCCTTACCAGTGTGCAGACACAGTGCCGCCATAGCCGTGATGTCATCAAACTGGATAACAAAGGTTGCTCTGCCCAGAGGATCCCCTGAAACCTCGCCTCCCCCAACTCATGGCCCCACCCAAGCCACATCCATTTATATCTCAGCAAGTCAGGTGCTCCTTGCTGAGCAGTGCCTAGACTCACACTGGAGGCAGCTGGCCTTGATTTCTGGTGTGGCCTTTTGAGGCAACTATAAGCATAGCATCTGTGGAATGCTTGCTGAATCTTAATAAGTGGCCCCAGAGGGGTAGAGATTTGGGTTAAATTTGGCATGCTGCTGAACCCCTCTCAGGACTGTGCCACTGGACAGACACCTACTTCACAAATCCATACTAATAAGAGCAGGAGACTTAGGAGCTTTGCTTAGTATATAGAAACAGATACAGAAAGGCAGCCAAAATGGGAAGACAAAGAATCAGAAGACATATGAGAAAACAGAACAGAAATCCAGATATAATGGAGTTAAGTAATCTAACAGATGTAGAGTTCAAAACACTGATTATAAGATGCTCAATGAACTTTTGGGAAGTGTAGAGAACTTCGACAGAGATAAAAAAAAACATAAAAATGGAAATGGAAATTATAAAAAGGAACCAGTCTGAAATGAAGAACACAGTATAAGAGATGAGAAATGTATTAAATGAAATAAACAAAGGAATAAACAAAGTGAGTAAGGAAAAGGATCAAATGCCCTATCTAGAAGAAGGGAAAGCCAAGGACATACAATAAGAATGGCAAGGGATAAGATGCCAAGACTATAAAAATAATTTAAGAAGCATATGGGACACTTTTAAGGGTCCAGATATCTATCTGATTGATGTAACTGAAGCAAAACAAGATGTTGAACAGCTGTTTGAAGAAATAATGATGGAAAATTTTCCTAACCTATGAAGGAAATATGCATAAAACTCTAGCTCAGAAAATTCCAAAAATCAGGGATCCGAAGAGGCCCACACCAAGACACATCATAATTAAAATGCCAAAGGTTAAATAAAAAGAAAGAATATTAAAAGCAGAAAGAGAAAAGCTGCTTTTCTCTTATGGAAGGCCCATATGACTGGCAGCTGACTTCTCAAAAGAAACTATGCAGGATAGAAGGGTTTGGCAAAAATTATTTGACAGAATGAAGACCCAGAATCTACAACCATGGATACTTTATCCAGCAAAGCTATCATTTAGAGTTGAAGGACAGATAAAGAGCTTCTCAGACAAAAATAAAAGCTAAAGGAATTTATCACCACTAAGCCAGTATTACAGGAAATGTTGGAGGGACTTCTTTAAGAAGAAAAAAATACAAAAGACTCACTTCAAATTAAAAAGACACACACAGACTAAAAGGAAGGGGATGGAAAAAGATATTGCTTTGATGGACCTAGAAGGTATTTAAGTCAGACAGAGAAAGATAGACACTATATGATTTCACTTATATGTGAAATCTAAGGATTAAAAAGAATAAACTAATCAAAAACAGACTCACAAATATAGTGGACAATTTGGTGACAGACAGAGGGGAGGTCATTGTAGGACTGGAAGAATGGGATGAAGGGTTAAAGAAGTACAAATTAGCAGCTGATGGATGGTCATGGGGATGGGGAGCATGGCAAAGGGAATGCAGTTAGCATTAATACATTGGCTAGGCGGAGGGTCGAGGGGAAAGGGAGCGATTGTGGGAATCATTTCACGAACTATATAGATGTCTAACCAATGTTCTGTATACTTGAAACAAATTAAAATAAATAAATTAAAAATAAATAAATACATATAAATAAATAAATAATTAAATTTAAAAAATAATATTGAAACCATGTTCGATGCATCAATTCACTCTTTTCTTCATTATGACTTGACTGATCATATTACTGACCAACAGAAACTAAGGACAGTTTAAGTGGGTTGAACTCCAGAATAAAAAAGCACAGGAAGGCAGTCAAAATGTCGGGAGAGAATTGATATAAATGTTATTACTACTGATGAAGAACATTTAGAGTTAAGGAGTATGCTCTAGTCTTAAGAGAACAAAAATATTCAATCTTCTAAAACAAACAAACAAACAAACAAACAAAAACTTTGTTCTTCCCTAAAAAACAGAGGATAGCAGAGTTAGCCTCACTTATAAATTCCATATAGGATGGAAAATGTATTTTTAGGAACACTAAGAATATATATTGTATAGTGAGGCAAATAATTTATATTTCAATATAACTTACAAGAGATTCATGGTTACCTCTATAGTGTTGTGTACTTCATGTGTTTATCATATACTATACTTCACATTTTGATGGAAAAATATAGAATTTTAAGTAGTGTGCCTCAAAATTGTCCTGTTTTGTCACAGCCCCTAATGAGCTGACATAATATTAAGAATTGTTAAGATTAATTGTTAAGATCTCTGTTGTGCTCTACTTGCTTGGAATTTGGGGTGTTGTGTTTTTCAAAAAAATCTGTATATATGGGCATATTATACTCGTGAACATTAAACATCATGAGTAAAGTTTAAGGATCACTGCCATAACAAAATATAGCCAGATCGCTTGGATGTGAATTATATAAATGATGCTAACTAGATGTTTGACACTGAGAAAGACATTCAAACTTTTCATACATCACTTTCTTCATTTATAAGAATCTACATAAAATAATAAGAATTAAACAAGGTAATACAAGAAAAGGTTTTAGAATGATACCTTTAAAAACTTAGATCTTACCATGCTTAGTAATAAATGTCATATCCAGAAAGAACCTAGAAGTAAGAAGTAAAAAAATAAAAATTAATCGCTTAACAAAACTAGAGAGCAAGAAGGGTATGAAGAAAATTAAAAGTAAAATGCTTCACTTTAGAGTAATTTAAAACATATATGACTTCTCATTTTAATTCCTTTAATATAATGTTTTAGCACAGATTTTTTTTTTTAAAGAAGAGATATGTGACTAACTACTAACTGAAATAGTTATTTCTTAAACTTAGACTTTAAACTACATATGGTAATACTGTGAGTTTCAATTAATGAATAGACCATTCAGCGAAGATGTTTGGGGTATCTGATTGGTGTATACCACTTCTCCCTCCCTGTAATTCAAAATAGTCATGATGTTAAAAGTACAAAACTTGCCACCACCTCTTACCATTTGTAAAATCTGTGCTCTTTTGAGGTCAATACACAGTATAAGCAAAAAGAAAAAAAGGTAGATAAATGTTCATAAAGAGGTTGTGTTAAAACAAGGCTAGCTAAAATGAAGTTATAAAGAAGGTTGCATTATCAAAGTAGGGGAAAACTCTGAACTTCCTCCATTTTCCTATGTATCACTCTCACAGAGGTTCTCTTCTTCCAGTAAAGCCAGCCCAGCCATTCCTGATCCGCCTCCAGTGGTTACCTATCACACAGATATGTCAGTATTCTCCTGAAATTTCTGTCAAACTCTTAGCTTCTGAAGTAAGCTATTTTCCTCAGGGATGTCGAAAGAGTTTATATGTCATATTACACCAAAACCTTCACTCTGGCCATGTATCTTGTCTCTTTACCTCTAGTAAAAATATCTGGGTCTTATGTCCCCAGAAATTATCTCTATGTAGTAAAAATGCTTGAGTCTTATGTTCCCAGAAACTGTCTCTATGCAGTAAAAATGCCAGAGTTATTTCCCAAGAAATTGTCTCCAGCTTTTTAAGAGGGTGTTTAGCCAAATAGATCAACTATTATATAAGGGAGAAAGTGATGGCCACTCCCTTCTCTCTTCATCTATAGATAATATGTATTTACTTTAAGTAGTCTTCTTGATAACAATTAGAAGAGAGCAGAGACTCTAATGTTGAAATTTTAAGATAATATGATAGGGGAAACTCAGTAGGCAGTCTTTGGGAAATTCAATAGGAATAAATTCATGTGTTTGCTCTCACCCATCAATGCACAAAACTGTGGCCTAAATTTACTAAATTAATTCAAGTTCACATTTCTAAAATGGATTTTTAAATATTCAAGTCAAAATTACATTTTCATTAATTAAAAAAATTAGTAAGTATGCCTGATTTACACTTTTAATCTGTCAACATTATATTTTACTTATCCACTATTATAATGATTACTCAATTTGTTACAACCTGTTTTCCATTCTAAGCTTCACATATGTCCAGCAATAAGAATTACTGAACGTTTGTAGTCTTCTTCTTGAACATCAAAAACAAAAAACAAAAAAGGAGGGAAAAAAACAACAAGACTCATTGTTCTTATCTCAACACTACCAAATAGATAAACTTGAAATATCTAAGATTTTCATCCTTCTTAGAAATGGTTTTCAGCTTAAAGGCATTTGACCTGGAGTGAGGTTATATTTCAGTCAGCCTACTGAATGGTACCGAGAGAGGCCTGTCAGTAGAAGCTAAGCAGAAAAATGTGAGTGAAAGTTCAAGTGCCTAGTAGCTGAGAAAGCTGGAGGAGAGCAAATCGGCTTGAATACCAAAAGCTAAATTCTGTCAAGATGGCAAAAGTCATTTCCAAAATAAGGCATCCTAGGAAGGCATTAATTGAGGGAGCTCAAATAATAGTTGACCTATTCGACTAAACCTCTCTTTAAAAGCTTTGGAACAGTTTCTGGGGACATCAAACTGCGACATTTTTATTAGGGTGTAAAGGGATAAGATCCATGGCTGGAAGGTGTTGGTATAATGTGACACATAACCTCTCCCTATATCTCTGATGAAAATAACTTAATTCAGAAGCCAAGAGTTTGACAAAGATTGCAATACAACACTGACATGTCTGAATAAAAAGTCTAAGGAATTTTATTCCAGGATGTGTAGCCAGGATGTTTTCAAACAGGAATCAATTATGAATTGATAGTAGAGCTAACTGTTTCAGACTAAGTATTTTAAAATGGTATTTTCCAATATGTGTAGAAATGATCAAGGGAGAGAGGATGCTTAAAACTCATACACTGGTAACTGGTGTTAGTGCCTGGGTGATTGTTCTCTGTATTCAGGGATAAAGGCACAGAAACTGTCAATGCCTGATACAACTTTTTCCTCAAATTGAGCAACCTGATCTGTGATGACTGCACAGAAGCATTGTCTGCAGGGCCACGGACAGCAATTTTCAGTTTATTTCTGTAAATTGAGCTTCACATTGCCCTTTGAATGTTTCCCCCTCTAGATTATAGGGGCTCCAATGCTGTTCGGTATACAGTGCTCACTTTTGCTTTTGGCTACCTTCCAACATAATTGGGCCTAGATAAATGGAGTAGTGCACCTCATGTTTATTAGTCAGGTATAACATTGTTAGCAGAGCAAGTAGGAGTGTTTTTCAGGATTAATGTAAAATAGAAGAAAATAGTCAAAAGGAGAGTCGGCTATCTGATTCGGTGTTTAGAATAGGCAGAGACTCAAACACCCAGAATTTCTTTTGATTCCATGAAAATTTTGAGGTGATTCTTCAGAAAGAGTAAGCAGGCATTCTTATTCTTGTGCTTAAACTGAACAGTAGTGACCAGATATTATTAGTTTCTTAAGATTAGAGTGGTGAGGTGACGTGCATCAGGGAATTCTATGTAGGCAGCATGCATGCTATCAAATCCCAGCGTCCATATGCTTAGATAGGAACCACAGCTCAAGCATTCCTTCTCTGATATAACGATTAGGAATAAACCACTCCTGTTCTCACATTGTGACTTCACATGCATGAAATTACTTTTCAGTAACTCTGGATAACAACAAAAATAAGTTATGTGTGACCACTGATAAAAGCAAATCACACCCTCCAGTTACCAATGCATAGCAAAACATGTTTACACAAGGGTGTGTCTATATCAGTTCTTCCTTCAGATACTCACACAGTGGGTTTCATGTTGATCTCAAAAAAAGATCATGGAGAGAGAGCGTAAGTTCTTAATTAAAAAGTCACGAGCATTGCAAATAGCATGTTTTTTTTTGTTGATTTTCTCTCTACCCTGAGAGTTTTCATATTTGTTGGTAGGAAAGGAAAGTAGTTTGATTAAGCAACAGGTTATTGCATCTTAATTCAATTCATAAATACGATCAATGGAGTGAATTCATAAATTGAATATCCATTTATTGTAATAATATTTATAAGTTGGAGAGGCAACAATATGAGTCCACTAAAACTCACTTACTTGTGACCAATTAGCAAAGAGGACACCAGAAATCTTCAAACATGCATGACTGGATTTATACTGTGTAGACAGGTCAAAGCCCTCTCTTTCTTTTGTTAATTCTTTTTATTCCACCCATTTTGCATTTAGTGCTTTTCCCATAACAATCTGGATCATTCTTTCCCACAGAGAAGTCCCATATCACCACCCATCTCCATGCGCAAACTTCGCTTATACATCATTTACACGGAGTGGTATGGTGTCTTTGGCCACTCTGTTGCCACCATCACAGTTCTTTCTTGAAGATAATACTAAAACCAATTATATTTCTTCTAAAAATATCTAAAACACAATATACTTTTATGACAAAACTATTTTTGAGCCAGGATTTTATTTTCTATTGTATTGGAGTTATTGGTTGATAATAAACTGGAATATCTTTTATCACTGCTGTTATATTTAATTCTATTTTATTATTCTTCCAAAGTCTGTTTTCCCCAATCATTAATCCTATTTATTTTAAAATAATATTTGTGCTTGATTACACTAATTCTTGCTACTGTCAAAATATTCTTTAATAAGACACATAAATGTAAAATGCTTCTAAATAAAAAGATCTGAAGTTCAAGGATGTGACTGAAAATTTCCAAATATGTTCATTGAAATAAGCCAATACCTCAGTAGACATAAACTCCATTTATCTACTTCAAAATGGAGCATTTAGCCACTTTTCAATAATAACATCCCCCAATCCCGTCTAGCTCACGTTGCCTTGCACATTACCTAAATATTTAGAAGGCGGAGTGGTTGCCAGGATGCCAACCAAAGCTTCTTCAATGGTGTACATTTTGAAAAGAGTTAAGAACTTCTACCAGTATTCTTAAGATTCACACAACTTGTTACTAAAGATATATCAATATTTGAGTCAATGATTCTTCTGTTTAGATATGACCTAATTCTGTGAAGTACAAAAGAAAGACTGTCAATGAGGATAGCAGATGATATATCTCTCATTGCTCGTGTCAAGCATTGTGCAAAACTTAAGCTATTATTCCTTATGCCAAAACTCAACTATGATTTGAATAGTACAAAAATAACACAGGAGTTACTCCATTTGTTCTCACCTTGCCTTCTGCTATGCTTTTTCTACCTACATGGAATGAATAAGTTATCACTTATGAATTGCATATTGTAGGCCAGGCACAGTGCCACACCTTAAAATGTAATAAACTCATTTAATTCTCACAAAAGTCTGGGGATAGGTACTATTATTATTCCCATCCTGTATAGGAGACCTAAGTCCTAGAGAAACTTGACCTATGTTATAGAAGTTGTAAATCAAATGGAGATTCAAACCCAAGGAGTCTGATTCCAGAGGACATGTTATGCATTATTGATTTACTGTCTTACATTCATTGTGCTTGATTCCTTCTTAACCAACCCTCAAGACAGAGATAAGCCTCGTCATTAGGGATGAGGTGGAGTGTGAAGAAATCTGGAATTAGTTTCATCCTACACTTGGTATCCCTGGACCTGTGCGCCCCTTGCTAAGCAGCAATCTCTCCCCAATCCCTTTTTAATGCTGGAAATTCTGCTTGAATCTAAGGGCCTCTAGCTGCCTTCATTTTTCCGCAGTCTTCCTCATTTTTTAGAAACTTAAACCCCTGCTTATTTCTTGTTAATTCTCCACTTGAATTATATTTTTCATAATCTCCATCTTATCTTAAGATCCTTCTTCAGGATGGTTGAAGTTCCCTGGGAAGTAGAAAGAGTCATTATGATATAAGTAAAGATAAATATCACAAAATATTTTAGAGAGCCAGAGCGATTATTTCCCCCTAAACATCTCCTTAACTATGCCAATTTTCTCACTGCCCTTAAAACTAGGGATTCTGTGCTTGTCGGGTGGTGAGAGCCCTGTATTTCAATTTCTCCTCTCCTGTTTTCAGACATTTGGCCTTCATATGCATAGCTGCACCCACAGCTGCAGCTTTCCATATCACCTCCTCCTTTTAAACCTGCTGCAGAAAAGGTGCTGAATTTGAATAAAGAACACACTTTCTTTCATTAGATTATTTTTATTTTTTGTTTTTGATAACAATTGCAGTAATTTTTAATCTGAGTCTTTATTCAAATACAATTAATTCTAATCCATATTTTTATAAATAAAGTAAGAAAAAATCAGAAGCGAGGGTAAATATAACTCCTATTAAATAGGTGTTCTCATTGCCTAGTCTGGAATTTTTACATAAATTTGTAATAACATAAACTTTCATCTGGCTAATATAAGAATGTACTCAATGTGCTAGAGCACATATAACTCTCAATAGGAGGTCCAATTATTTTCTTTTGGATGATGAATTAAGAAGAATTTTCATTTAATAAGACAGATCCAAATTATTGATTTGGGATTTTAAACTGAGACTAAAGTAGGATGCAGCTTTTTTTGAATATGTATGTTTAAGAGAAAATTAAAACCTAAGTGAAAATGAAATGGTCAAATTTGTAAGAACGAGCTAATCTTCCCTTGGAATTTTTTCTTCGTTTATTCTTTTAGCTGTTCTTTCTGAGCAGTATCTATGCAAAGAGCAACAATTATGAATTATGTGGGAAGGAAAGGAAGAATAGATAAGAGAGCAGGAAGCTAAATAGTGAAGCCCAAACTTTTTTTATTAAAATATTTCAAATTATCATTTTTTTTCATTCTTATTGCCTAATTCTAATCTTTCTTATTCTTTTTTTCTGCTTTGCTCTTAATGCTTTTGCTGGAATGTTCTATACTTCTTTTCTTTCCTGTCTCCTTTGACAGGAAAAGATAATAAAAAAATTATTGCTTCCATTTTTCCTTCTCTGGATGCACATCTTTGTTCCAAAGAGAGATCAATTCTATACCTAAAATCTAATCATTGTTTTCTTTCAGCCAGGCAGTCAACTTTCCTCATTTCTCAACAAATACATATTTAATCGTAATATTATTTGATTGTGTATATTAAAATAACTCTCCATAACTTTCTCTAGCATTTTCCCCTTTTATGTTTACCTGTATTTTGAGCTTTCTTTCTTACATAGCAAATTCTGCATTTAGTACAATGCCTAGAAAAGTGTAAGTGCTCTCTAAATATTTACTGAATAAATAATTGATTCAATATTCTTTTTATTATTATTATATTGACATACCAAATATTTCATAGCAAAATAAAAATATGTAAACAAAAGTGTCATTCAATTAGCAGAAAAATAATACATTTTAAAGTTACAAATGGAAGAGAATCACATAAAAAAAAATCCATACATAAAAAAACCGTGCTTTCTCAAAGTTAAAATTCTTGTTATTACAGAGAATCAACAGATTCTCATGTAGATAACCTTTTATTCAGTACCGTTTTCATAGTTTATTTTTATACAATGATTAAAGAAAATATATGAAAGAGTTCTAAGACTTGAACATTGGTATATGTAAAAACTCAAGCTTTAGAAAAATATTTATATGTAAATAGCAAATGCAACCTTGAGTAGGCTCTCTCAGCTGCCAGTTTTAAATCAAAATAAATCAAGTGTTATCTTTGGGACAAATACTTGATTTTATATCACAGCATCCCCAAGGGCAGGGCTAGAAGCTCAATAAATACTTGTTGAATTGACTTTCAGCACTTTGAAAAAAGTCACTCTTTAGAGAATTGATGTTTCACTTTCCTCTCAAAAATTCAAAGCCTCTTGAGACACAGAGACAGAGAGACAGACAAAGAGAGACAGACAGAGAGAAAGAGGAAGGAGAGAACGTTTTTAATACTTGCTTTACATTTTCCAAAGTTTTCTTAAATTTCACGTTTCACAAATAGTTACCTACCATTTCTAACTGTTACTGGTTTAACGACAGAAAAAAGTAAAGAGAAAGACATTAAATGTGATTTTAAAAAAGAAAAGAAATACATAGAAAGATAGGAAAACAAAACTGCAAAGAAATTGCAATGATTTTTTTTAATATATAATGTGAGAATATGGGTTCATATGTGTATAAACACATATACACACATACACAAATATACACCTACATCTTGAATTCACATGTTGTCACAAATGTTATATGGAATACCTTAGGGATTTTTACTTGATTAATTTCATAACATTTAAGTTGTGGAAATAATGATCTTTGGAAATTTTTAAATACTAGAAATGTTTACCAAATATTTTTAAAACTATTTTCAAAGAAAATATTTCCTGTCAAGATTACAAACAATTTGAAATATGCCTTTTTTTGAATACAAAATGCAGAAAATTGTCTGCCTTTATTCAAAATATTAATTTTTGAAAAGCTCTTTATTATCATAATATATAGTATGAATGTTCTCATAAATTCTGATTAATTTTACAATAAGAATAATGTTTGGGATATGGGAAGCTATGAAAATATTTGGAAGATTTTCACATTTAACATTTTATCAATGCATGTATGAATATGTCACATTTGTCATTTATTGTTTATTTCAATATTTAAAATCAGATCTTATAGACTTATTTATTTGTTTTTTTAGTTTTGTTTTGTTAAGGCAAAGACATGATCATCTCAAAGACTCGTAAAGCTCATTCTTTCAAGGTTGATATTTACCCATAAATATATATATATATATATATATATATATATATATATATATATATATATATACACCATATATATATATGGCTGCCTTGAAATCGATATAGCTTTTAATAATCCTCAACTTTATCTTTATAGATGCCATGTTGAAAACAGTAGACTGTTATCACTTAATAAGCAAACTGATTATATATTACTTGTCTATGAAGAACCAAAGTAACACATTCAGGACATCAGTGAATAAACTTAAAGTCTCATCATTAAGTGAGTACTACATGAGTAAATAAGTTATTCCTAGGCAGCCGTTGACTTGTGGGAAACATAGCCTCTTTTTTTATCCTTTATTCTATAAAATAAAAGTATAAGTGCTTTAAGTAACCCAAAATAGATACATTTTCATCAGAAGAAAAAAAGAGTAATAAATTAAGTAAGAACTAAACTTAAATATTAAATATCTTACCTATTGAAAAACTATAGTGATTATGAGATTACTTCTTATAGAAAGAGAATTATTTTGAGTTGAGTTTGGAGTTAGTATTTACAGTATCTTAAAAAGCTAAATGTGGAACCTTTACTGAAAATATGTTTAATATAGAATTTTGCACTCTAAAAACATTTTCCTTGACATTTTTTAATCACAGCAAAAGCCCAGCTGATTATTCATTTGCTGATCAGAAATCTAAGCAGGTAATTAGCATTTTCCACTTTAGTTTCTCACCAAGATAATTTGAATTATTTTGGGATATAAACATCATTTTTTTTTACTTCCACTGCTTTAAAAAAAATACAAAAATTTAATTATACAGTGTATAATTATACAGCGATTTCTCTTTAATGGGAAATGAATTATGTTTTTTGTTTGTTTATTTGTTTGTTTACCCCATTGCTTCCTTTTCCCCAGCTGCAAAAGTCTCAGGGAGTTTGGTTGGTTTACTAGTAAGTAGTTATGAGTAACACCAGGGGTTGCTAGATAAACAGTGCCCAAAACAACAATAACAACAAATTTTACTTGGCCATAGCCAGTGACAGAAAATTGTTAAATTTCATACCTATATAAAGACTCATTGGCATGCATGGTTTATTTTCAATCATCCAGAGAGATGTCAAAGTTCATAATCATGAGTCAAACTCTCATCTGAAAGAACAAAACATATCTATTTATATTGATCCAGGATGTAAGCAAATGCTATTTTAAATTGGGTATAGTCATTTGATATTTATCAAGTCTGCACTATATAGAATGTCCACATGATCTCTGCTCTATATAGGATAGTGTTTCTTCAAATTTTGATATATAAATAATAATTTTGTAAATTTCCCAATCACATATTAGATGTTGCAGAACTCAGGTCGCCACAACAGCCTTTTTTCAACAAGTCAATAATGATAATTTTTACAAGTTCTAGAGGATTTATAACAGAAACACATCTGGAGAAATAACGGAATGGAATGCTATTAAAAGAATGGCTGAGAAGATAGGGAGAAACCCAAGTCCTACTGGGGTGATCAGAAAGTTCTACATAAATATCACATCTATGAATAGCCAAAGAGCTACAGGATTGGAGAATGATTGATAATTAAAGAAGTCAGTGGTCAAAATTGAGCTTAAAATAATAGGTAAGTCTGGATAGCAAGATGGTGTTTGTGATTATCTTTCTTACAAAGTAGGAGGAACACATTAAAGTAGGGGAAAATGAACATTTAGAACATTTTATGTTATGATTATAGATGCTTCATTAGACTTTATTCTCTATGGATGACAAATTTCTTTCTAATAATCACCTTCATTTTGTTTTGATTCAAGTATATCTATTTACCAGTTCCAAAGCACCCTGACAGTGAAGAGGCTACCCATAGAGTATGAGAGTCAAATATTCTTGAAATTGGAAAGATACTCATTGATTAATATGGGATAAGCCTGATTGACACACTGGTTTTTGTACGTTGTATTAATATAAGTCAGTCCTTGACTGCACAACATGGGTTTTAAATGAATTTTGAAAAACATTTGTTTTGAAAATTTCAAAACTAGAGGTCCAACACTAAAGCAAAACAATTCCCATTGAAGTATAATCTTTAAGTCAAAACACAAAGTTTATGAAGTCAACTGGCCTGATAGATGACATTAGCATAAACTTCTCATTCCCCATGATGATCCCCTTGGGGGCAGTAGTCACGTCTTATTAAAGCTGCTGTGGCAAGCACTGAGCAAGTGTCAGTCAGAGATGAAAAGTACAGTGCTAGGACATGATTGGATAAATGTCTCCCTAAGATGTTTCTCTCTAAATGTGACACATATATATTCACTGTATCATTAGCTTCTCAAACTGTTAGCTTTAACCTAAAATTGATCTATTTAACAAATATTTATTGAGTGCCTATTACATGTGGGACACTATTCTAGATGCTTTCAGTACATGAATGAACCAAGGAAAGATCTTTACCTGTGTGCTATTTATTCAATGCCTAGCATGTAAGGACTGTATCTTTTGTCTCTGATCATCCTCATTGTCTTCCTCAGGTCACCCTCTCTGCACAGCTATACATGTTTCTTTGCTGGTATGCATATTTTGAATTATTTCATGTTCACCATACATATACATATATGTGTCATTTATTTACATATATGCTAGATGAACATTAAATAATCCCAATGTGTTTATATACATGTAATATATATAATATATATTATCTTAGCATAAAGCCCGTGATCTATCTTGAACTAATCAAAGGTCTAGGTGTTCTTAATATAGATATTATGTAGGTACATTCTCTACTAATGGCTTAGGTTAGGTTTTCTCCCTCCACTCCCTACCCCTGCAGAAAACTGCGATATGAGGAACAGTCTGCAGGAGGATTAATGGAGAGTATTTTCAGCAACAATACCTGTGAGGAAATGAAAAAAAAAAAAAGAGAGAGAGAGAGAACTGGACAGAACAGGAATTAAACTCACTTTATAATTCCAACAAAGATCTCAAACTCAGCAAGCTCTGAAATTAAAATGGCCCTCAAGAGTAGTCCCTAATTGAAGCAAGGGAGCTAGGCTTTGGGCTTTCGTATTTAATGGTCATTTAATTGGGGCTGGTGAGGGACTTGCTGTGAGCCATCATCAATTCGCAACACCCAATGGCAGCTGATACACGAATACCTTGATACTGAATAAAAGGATCTGAGCAGTGAACCATAGCATCCCCCGCAGGCCAAACCAAGTGCTGCTCTGATCTTTTTGCTTGATTTTAGAAATTCACCATATCTGGAAACATCCCGTCCAGGATTCTGGATAGGATCTCTTCTTGTAAAATTTATATTAAAAGGTTAGTGAAAAAACTATAGCCCCATTACTCCAGCTACTCTCAGGGCTACAATCGATTTTTATAACCGTCCTCTTCTATTAACCATTCAAGATTTTACTTGCCCTCTGCTAGCATCTCTGCAGACCTATGTGACTCATCACTGAGGGCTCTAGTCACCACGCCTTTTTCTGGCCATAACTGTGGCACTTTTCATTTATTGCCAAAACTGGGTGAGGAGTACAAAGGGACACACAACTAGATCACCTGGGAGCCATACATAGTCTTGTCTTCTCCCACTATGTAACAGCAGTTTTAAATCTTCCTTAGGTCAGAGTCAGCTATCCCTCTCAGCATGGTGATTCATTTCCATTGGTCTCTTGCTATAGGAGCCTGGACTTGCCCAGTGGCCAACATAGTTTAAATTGAAATGAGTCTCATATTATGTTCCCTGGTAGAAGCATTCCCTTTCTGAGAATCAAGATCTCTAAACATTACAGACATGAAATGCACAAATTCCTCAAGTGCACCATTGGAAGTGATAGTAAATGGGAACATTCTTACTTTCAATTCTTCATTCCTGAACCCAACATTTTCCCATTTGAGGACACAGATTGCATATACTGTGACCTGAAAATTGGTTTCCGATTCTCATGAGGTATCGTCTCCAACTGGAACCTCAGCTATAGATAGGTATCACAGTCCTATATTATTCTATAAAACTGCAACTTCTGAGTGGTGTGGTATATGATAGGACCAGTGGATGCCACTTTTTTTGCTGTGAAGCAGTCCCTTCATCTTTCCATGTTAATGTACTAAATGCTTGATAAGGCTGTGGATAGAGAAACCGGCCCAGACTGAAGCAGGACTAGTTAAATAATCTGCTAGCTAAAGAATTTTCCCATGAAAAATGAGAATGTGGGATCCTTTGTTTAAAAATTGTTAAGAATCCCAAGGTAGCAACAGCATAACATAAACCAAGTGTGAGATCTTCTGAGCTTGGGCCCTGTGTGACTTCGTAGGTTGCATGCCCATAAAATTAGTCATATACTACAGGGAGAAAAGATAAATCTGTAAAAAAATATACATTGATTACAAGCTAAACGGATCACTGGTCTTTCCAGGGAAAGGAGTTAAATGTAATTAATTTGCTACCAATTGACTAGTTGGTCTCAGAGGATAATGCCATAGGTGGCTCAGCATTGGTCTCTTTTTCCGGGAGGTTGGATGTTAGTAATGACAGATTAGCCATGAAGTGTGAAGCCTGTGCTGTTGGGCCCATGCATAATTTGCATCCCTGTCACCATGGCTACTCTATTCATGTGCCCTTTCTGCCAGAATTGAGTTGGTCAATGTTAGAGGCTGCCAGACATTAACTGGTTGAGTCATTTTTGTCTAGTTGGTTAGACATCTCTTTCATGGTAGATGAAATCTCTGATCAGTGTTAACATGTCATACAAAAATATTAACACACTCCCATAGGTCCATCTACATGCTTCTCCTCAGACTTTAATGTACTTATCTTTTTTACTTGCAAGACTCTGAACACCAGGCCAAGCTATTCACCATGGCTCATTATTTAGTGCATATTTTATCTCAAACAACTTTCCACTCAAAGTATATTATTATCAGACGAACTGCATGAATCTCTGTTCATTGAGAGAATCTATCATCGTAGTCAGCCTTTAAGAACATCCTTAATGCAGGCTTTAGTGCAAAAGCAGTCCATTTTTAGCCCAAGCAAACATGTTACTTATACCACGGCCCAGACAAGCTATAGGCTCTTTTCTGGATCTGTTTCTAATCTGGCAGCTTTCTACGCTACTCAGTAAGTTGATTAGAAGAGCATTTCTAAATGTGCAATCTGATGCTCTCAAACCCAAACAGACCTCTGAAGTGTTTGCTTCCTTCTTAGTGGTGGGGAATATAAGATGTGATAATTGTTCTTTACTTTGGAGGGAATCCCCTAGCATGTCACAGAGCACTAATATGATGGTCCCCTGAATCTTTGTAGATTTATCTCCCACCTTATAAAGTACATTTTTTTTTAAATGCCTCCAGTATACTTGCAAATGCTTGCTTCTCTAGAGTGATTACATGATATAATCGATAGAGTGGAACGATGTGATGTTCTGCAGAATATCCTCATGGTTCAAACTACATTACGACAGGATGAGGGAGAGTACACACAGACCTAGGGCAAGAGTTTAGACACATTTTTTTTCTGCCACATGAGAATGTAAACCACTTCGGGTTCTCCTTGCTCATGAGGATAAAAAATAATTTAGTTATTCAATCAATGGCCACATAGCAATTATTGAGTCCATGTTAATCTGCTCTAGTCCAGATATCCCGTGTAGCACAGAAGCTGCAATGGGAATACATACTTGTTTAAGTTTGCAGTAGTTCACTCTCATCCTTCAGGATCTGTCTGTTTGGGGTAGTGGCCAGCCTAGTAAATTAAATGAAGGTAATATGGGAATCACTGTATCTACATTATTTAGTCCTTTAAAAGTGTCACAAATGCAGTAATATTTTTATTTTACTATATTGGCTGTGAGTTCAGTTTAAAAGATTTCTATTTAGCTTTCTTTATTGTATCAGCTCTCATACTATAAGTAAAGAAACTAATGTTGGGCTTTTGCCAACCACCAAATATGTTCATTTCAATTATACACTGGGATTGAGGTGAGGCATCCTGGAGAGCTCCATAAACACATCTGAGCCATTATCTCGTTCTTTGATGTCCTCTTAAAGAGCAATTCTAATATAGTCTAATATATTACAAAAAGTAATAGTAAGATGAAGAAATTTCAAAAGAAAATGTACATATAAAGTCATTACAATTTACCAATATAGTAACATTGTCTCTTCCAGTAAGAATTTCCTATCAAGTACCATGGCACTTAGGATATCATATGGATGTTTGAGTCTACCAATAAACAAATCTATTTTAAAATAAACAAAAATTTTAAAAACTTAAAATTCGAAACTTTGTTTTATAAATTAGTTCTATATTTCAGAGCCCCAAGAGACCAATAGAAACATAGGACTATATATAAACATAAAACTAAATGTCATTTTATACTTGGTGGATATTCAGATTACTGGAGGTGAGAGAAATATAAGAATCAGGAAAGCGCTAAAGAGATATCCTAGAGGGATAGAGGCTTAAATATCAAAAGGTTCAAGAGTAGCTAATATTTAACTCACTGTCCTTACTAATTCCTGCTTCGCTTTTACCCATTAATTAACACTACCACTAATCTAAATTTGCCATGACATCCACATCTAATCACCCTGTCTTAGATCACATTTTTTTAGAACATATGTTCTGAAAAACATATTAATCTGAACTTATATTTCTCTCTTTTTTTGTTAACCCATCATGTACATTATCTTCCTGGTACATGTTTCTATTTTCAGTGCCCAAAACACTGCCTGGCACTTGGTAGCCTTCAGAAAATAAAGGTTGATCAAATAAATGAGTGTATTTGCCAGGACTGAGAGTATTGTGGTGAACAAATCTTGGTTCTGGCCCTCACAGAACAATCTTTTATTGAGGAAGATTATGATATTACCAAACAACCACAGTGTAATAATACAAGGCAAATGTGATATAACTAGAGTAAGTAGAAGGAGCTCCAAAGATCAGGGAATGCAAAATTAGACTCTCCAAAGGGAATTTCAACTAACCTAAGACCTGGAAGATGAGCAAGAACTGAAGACTTTATGTATGGAGTATGACTGAGTTGAATTCAGACAAGAAAGGACATTCTAGGCAAAGCATTACTGCTGTCTCAAAGTCTGGAGTCAAGAGACTGTTAGGCACACAGCATTTGGTTCAATACAGTTCCCTTGATGTATTTATGTTTTTGTATTTTGTAGGTCTCAACTTCCAATGCTTCAGAATGCATAAAAACAATAAATACTGAAAATAATAAATGTGATTTATATTTGATATTAGGCATTTTAAACAGATACTTTTATCTTTGTGAAAGCTAAAGATATAATCCTCATAAACAAAGTTTTGATTCTATAAGATACCATATTCTATTTCATCATGCTTTCTTCTAATATTTATAATGATAAATAGGTTGTCATCCTAATTCATCAGAGCAACATTTCATGAAACCTCATGAAGACTAATGCTATGATAATGTGTGTCTATTACATGCTACCTAGAGGGGAAAATCTATAAGTAGTAATTTTGTGTTATGAAGAGAATTATTATAAAATGTCAGAGGATGAACATTAAAACCTTTACCAGTTTGTAGACAGGTAGAATTACTTTCATGATGCAATTCTATTTCTATGATCTGTTATGTTAATAATAACTTAAACATTTTGAATGTATTTGCTACTCTTTGAACAACTGAAAATGTAGCACATTATTATAAATTAATATTAAATATTTTTCTTGAATATGTATATGTATATAATAATTAATTCAGACATTATAATTATATTTGCATAATAATAAGCATATATAATTGTTAATATTAATAGATACACTAATTCCGGAGTATTTCAACAAATGGTTTTGTTAGAGACATCTCTTGGCTTGTGCTGATTTTAAGATACAATATAAGAAAAATCATAATTTGGCTATGAAGCCTTTTCAGTATTCTGAAGTTATTGTTTGTACCTGCTCAATGTAAGAACAGAGAGAATGTAAACTTCAGAGATATACTGCCCATAAAGAAAATCTCTGTAGTTCTATTATTATTTAGTCCAAGTCTTTAGCAATCTTATGGGCTAAATAATTTTAAGGTTAAAAAAATATAGAAAGAGTATAATGTCCTTTAAATGTTCTTTTATGTCAGCATTTGGATCCTAAAAGGAAGGGACAGAATGCTGCAACAGTGATGATATGAACAGCATTGAACAATGTTGTTTCATATGCAATGATGATGCATAACAGAAGAAGCCAAATGAGTTAGACGACAGTATATCAAGTCCATTTTCCTCGTTTTGATTCAGAGGTTTTTTGGTAAAAATCACAAGCCAGTCTTAGTGGCAAGCTTCAGAAAACTTGCACAGCTCTGATAAGAAAGGACATAGCTCATAAATATTCATTAAAAATTACCTTTTCTGGATCATGAATTTTTCAAGCAGACACTGATTTGACCTCTACAAGGAACAAAATCCAGCCTATAGTGGAGTGTCTTCTATTTCAGACCAAAAAAAAAAAGGTGAAAAATTGGTTTTCCCAGCTAAGCAGCTACTTTGTACACTGTGTGAGGTCCGAGGTCAGTTACCTCGGTGCTCCACACACTTGAGCATTAATATTCATTCGAATTACAATCTTTAAATTCAAAAGTCCTGTTCCTACTTCTCTGAAAAACTGATTGTAAGGCAGGCCAGGGTTTGCATTTTAACTAATTTTTAAAGTAACTTCATCTCACTTCTCTGTTGCTAAAAAAAAAAATGTATGAATTCAGTAATTTTCTTTAGAAAAATGTCACATCTGCCTGTTTTGAATTTATATGCCCTCTCACTAAGGATAAAAGCCACATTTTTTCTGGTAATTATCTGCAGTGTGGGTGAATGGATAGAAATGTCTACATTTATGTCCATCAGAGAGCTATTGTTGGTATTTCATCTTCATATAGCTCTTCATAGTTCATACATACAAAAGGAGCTTTGCATTATTTGGGGGTATGTTTTTTTGTTTTCATTGTTATTCCAACAATATCTCAGCGGGGTAGTCAGCATTACCACCTGCATTGTTTAAATAGAGTAACTGATAAGTAGAATATGAATTATGATAGTTAATCGTGTATAAACTTAACATCTAAATCAGAATATTTTCCCAGAACCTTACTGCAGGTTCTTATTTTAAATTAAATTCTAGGAATATTGCCCTTAAGGTCTAGGACTCATATTTTGGTTACTTCAGAGAGTAACAACAACAACAAAAATGGCCTAAATAACACTTTGAAAACTAGAGATCAAGCTACGGTGAGGTAATTTTGATTTTTTTTCTTACATAATTAAACAGCACTTTTAAAAGCTTTCTTACTACAGCTGGATTCTAATCCTAGCTCCTTCCTTTTTCTGAATTTATGACCTCAGACATATTTTAACCTTTCTCTCTATGCCTTCCTTGCCTTCTCATTTGAAAATGGAAGTACTAAATTCAGAGAATTTATGAAGCACCTCAATATATAACTGACACTCAAAATAGTTACTTTCCAGAATAGAATTAACTTGATTTGAGTACTATATAACTTAGCACTAACACTGGTAAAAAATCTTTTACTCTGATGTAGTCTCCAAGAGAAATGGGAACATGTCAAATTGGACATTTCCACTCCTTCCTTCTATCCATTCCCCGCCCCCAAAAAAACTATAAAACAACGTCTTTAAGAGAACCTCAGAAGAGAATAGGGAGTATTACCTAAAAGGTAGTGTGGTTAGAGTCCCTGCTTCTACTTTCTTCATTCTTATTCATAATCCAATGCACACTACCTCCTTAGATAGGTGCTCATCTGATTAGCACATGGCAATTCTTTGAGAGTTGAACCTATGTATTATTTCAGTGATCTTGGAGACTTAAAAAGTCAGAAGCCAATGCTGCACCTATTGACCATTCTCTCTCTAAGTCTTATAGATAGTTGCTCCTAGACATAAAGACCCTCTGGCTGCCCTCCTTAGATTTGATGGCTCATGGCCCCAACTTCCACACTTTTGCCATGTCACAGTATGGAACAAGAAACAGAAATTATGCAAAGGAGGTAAGCATCAATCTGGAGTTAGTTCTCTCCTCCTTCCCCTACCACTCTAAGAGTGTCTGTACACTAGTACTGTCAGATTTAGTAAAGAAAAATACACAACATCCAATTACATTTAAATTTCAGATAAAAAATGAACAATATTTAGCATTAAGTGTGGTACATACAATATTTGTGACATACCTAGAATAAAAGTTATTTGTTTTTTATGTGAAATTCAAAATTAACTGGGTGTCCTGTATTTTATCTGGAAACCCCCTGGTGTAGCCCAAATTCATTCAAAGAATCCCTTGAATAAAGAAAATAATTGACTTTAACCTTTTGCCCATTATTCTCCTCACTTATGCAAAACACAGAAGTCCCCAATATAGTTTGTACTTCCTTTTTATACTTCCAAATTATATCATCAATGTAAATCACCAGATAAAACTGTAATGCTTTTATTTTTATTGTGGAATCATGTTTCTAGAGGTGATAGGCTCTATATTCATCAAATAAGGAAGATTCCTTAATGGTCAAAGATACACTTAAAGATTTATTAGCATATCACGTTGGAGACTCTTATACAGTCTCCATTGTGGTCTCTTTTCTCCAGCAATGGAAGACTCTGATACTATGTTGTTGTTGTTGTTGTTGTTGTTGTTGTTGTTGTTGCTGCTGCTGCTGCTGCTGCTGCTGCTGCTGCTGCTGCTGCTGTTGTTTTGTTGTTGAGCACCAAATAAAATAGGAGGCTTGATGTTGGAGCCATATTGCGTGAGGAATACATCATCAGTCTTTGGCTCCTGATGGTCATCAAAAAATATTTTCAATGTAATTTTCACAATAAATTTAACTTTTGCCAGAAATGTAATTTTATTTATTGTCATATTCCTAGGAAAAGACATTTTAGAAAGGAAAGGAAGAAGGAAGGAAGAGGAGAAGAGCTTTCAGAACTCTAGTATTCAGAACTGTCATTATTTCCTAAATAGTATCCAATAAAGACTATGAAAACGTACCAATGATATAAAATGTTTTCATGTAGACATGTCTTGAAATAAGACTCGGTAGAACAAAAAATGAATAATATCTGTTTAGTGAATATTAATGTATCATACCTTAAATGCAAGAGAACAAAAATGTAGTGCAAATATTTGGACGAGTAAATTTTATACTAGAACAGGTCTAAAAAAATCACTGTACATATTTCTTCAAATACAAATTATTCTTTTGAATAAAAAAGTGTGTTTGTTGTTTAAGAACAACTTAAACTTTTTCTCCACCAGATAAACAGCACCGACCAAGAGAATCCAAACATATTCACTTTTGTAACATGACAACTCATGTTAGAAATTGATTGCCCCTGCTATGTAATGAGCTCTCATCACAGCCACATTTAGCTACATCATTCTGTAAGCATCATAATAGCTACCTTTTCTCAAATGCAAGAAATTCATTTTTAATATTACAACCAATATTTTACTATGTTAAACTTCTATTAATTTTTGTTTTTACATGACACTTAAATTACCTTCTGACAGATACAACTCCATATATATAGAATAGTGTATTGAGCCTACGTGCTTGATATGAAAGGTACAGTCAGAAGAAGAGAATTTTATTATGTTCTACATTTGATTGTTTATGCACGACAGTACATTTAAGCTGAGAGTCAGGCAGCCAGTTGCCAGAGATTCAAAGCCTGGCAAATAGCACATTCTCTTCATAAAATAAAGAATGCACAGACACCCACACCAGCTTACAAGTTATTCTTTATGAACAACAAAATTGCTTTTTGCCCATTTCAGACAGAACCCTAAATGTACCCAGCACAGCAAGAGAGAACATAGGAAGCAAACGAAGCTTAATATTCCAGCCCAGCACACTGGAAACAACCACTACCAAAAAAAAAAAAAAAAAAAAAAAAAACCTAAAATGACAGAGCAGTGTTCTGTAGAGCAACATGATTTGTCTGCTTTAAATGGAGAATAATGGTTTTAAGTTTAGAGCAGAACTAAAGGGCTCAATTACTATTCATGGATTCTGAATTGTTCTACTTTGGAAACTCCTTTAGCATGAAATGTTCATCAAAATCAATGCATGAAAATATAGAAGAAAAAAAAATAAAAAACACCACCTAGTTTTTCATATGAATAAAAGACTTCCCAATTTAGATCACTTAAAAAAAATGTGTTACCAATTTACATAAATCCAGCTTAGGCAGTAGGACTAAACATTTTAAAATAATAACTTTGCGGTAGATGTTGAGAGGTAGAGAAATATGTTTGCGTGTGTGTGTGTGTGTGTGTGTATGAGAAGGTAATACATTTTCCTGTTTTTACTCTTATAACAAACACTAATAAAATAGTGTACTTAACCTCACATAGAAAACTTTATTAATGAGCCAACATCAATTGTCTTTTATTCTTTAAAAACTATACTAACAGTTATTTAAAATACAAGGACATAACTTTTACTAAAAGAATTGTTGCCATTTGGAATTGAGTAGATTTTCTGAGGACAGTAGCATGATGATGTTAACAAATAGATCACTTCTTTACTTACACTTATATCCAAACTTAAGGATCTGTTGAGTAGCTTTCACATTATAGAACTATAGGGTTATAAAGGAAGTAAGTACTCAGTAGCTGATTAGTTGGTTAATACTTTGGTGATCAGAGCGGAATTACTTTTGTTTGCTTTCTTTTTTCTATATATTTCCCCAATGTCATCATAGTTTTCTAAAATGACACAAACAGAAATGAATTACCTAATGACACAATTATGCATTTAGAACAAGAAAGGCCTATTAATATCTGAAGTGTATCAATTTTGATTGAGTTTTCCTCCATATAGTTTCTCATTTGTATGGTATAATTTGGGAAGCGTTAATAATAAACGAAGTAAAAATTCATCCCCTTACGCTGACTTGTGTATAAAACATTTGCTTTTTTATTGACATTGGCAAAACTTCATGTGGACTATTATAGATTATAACTGCATTTTATTTGACATATTTAAAAAATGTCAAATTCTAAAACCAAGCAAAATACTATCTGCAGTTATTTTTTTTTTCCTCTTTCATTATGTAGGAGAATGGTAAAGTTTTGAAGGCAATTTGAAAGCCTTAGTTAACCAGCTCCTTCTGTTTGCATATTCAATCCTTCAATGTAACATATGCATAATTTTATCATCATTGTGTGCCATCTGGAGTATACTGATTGAACTGCAGTTTGAAAATGAGGGTTAAGAGATAATTTGGTTGCATACATTTAGAACTGAAATGTCTCTCATGGAGCAGAACAGTTATTTAAAAACAGAACTATGACAGAAAGATGAAAATATATTCTGTAAACTCAAGAAAACCAAAGAAGATAATTAAGTCCTTCCTTATGCTTTTTCACTTCAGGGCTTTTTAAAATTTTAATAACAATGGTATGCCAAGGGGATTGTGGAAAAAAATTCTACCTACCTCAATGCAGTAATTATAAATAATCTTTCAAGTTACTTCACACACTTTTGTTAATTTATCTGGGAAGATTTAATTAAGATTATCAATAAACATATCAACTAAGACACTAGTGCAAAACCAATTTATTTTTTTAACTACAGTATCACTTAATGTTAGGTTAGGTTGGAAACTAGCAGGAGTTCCTTAAATTTGAGCATCCTAGCCGAGAACAATTGCTCTGGAAGCACATGAAAGCCAATATTGAAGACTAACAATAGTTCTAATCCAGAAGTTTTCAGTTACTACAGTGTGATGTCAAGTGAAACATTTTATAAAGCCAGCTTTAAAATGGATTAAGCCGTATATTTATGAAAACAATAACTTATAATAGTTCATTTCTTCCTAAATTTTTTTCACTTCTTTTTAACTTTTTTTTAATTTTATTTTTTTTAATTTTTTAATTTTTTACATTGTCTACTACCGTTGAATGGATGAGCCACCATATTGTGATAGGTATACTAAACTACATTGTCAAAAATATAGCCACTAATGTACACCTGAAAGTAATACAATATTGTATGTTAGCTATATTTTAATAAAAATCTCTTTTAAAAAAGTATAGCCACTGAGAAGGAAATTACCGCCTAGACTTGCTAAAAACAAAAATTGAAAAGGTTTTAGGAGATTTAAGGTTATTAGCCTCCTTATGTAATACATTCTATTATTTCTTTCCTGTGAAAGAAGACTTTTTAAAAATAACCTCCTCCAACTATGAATTCCCAAATTTATGCAAGAAAGAAAATTTCCTATTACCAAGTGACCACCTCTCCAGGTACTGCTTTCCTGCTCAAATAGAGAATGACCTTTGAGCTTGACTCCTTCAGAATTATTGGATTTTTTTTCCCTTTCCTCACTCCCTCCTATGCATAGTTTTCTGATATGTTCTGATACTATTATGATTCATTTGCTCAGCTGGCAGAGCAGATATGGAGGAGTGAGCTTAAATACTTTAAATTGTAAAATAAGAAGAGTGAGACTGCACCTATTAGACCACCATGGCAGTCCTAGACACTGAGTGAGGCAGTTCACAACAGAATTTTTCTTTTTTTTTTTTTTTTTTTTTTTTTTTTTTTTTCCATCCAGGATTGCAGAGAGGAGCAAGCATCTAATCTATTACTATCTCATCACAGAACATGACATTCTAATTCAGTCAGTAGAGACTCACAATAAACTCGAAATCACATTGAGTGCCTCCCTGTATGACAATTGATTACATCTCTTAACCTTTCTGCATCTGTGGTACCATCTGGAGCATTTAGTGCTTACATTTTTGCACACAAAGAACAGGTAACACCATATAGACCCAAATACGGATTCAATCTTTCTACCGTAAGGCTATAATAATCATAAAGAGAAAAAAGAAATCAATAGCCAGAATCACCTTCATTTCACAAAAGATGATATTCCTAAGAAAACTGAAAAGATACTCAATAATTAGTATTTTGTAGAATAAATAATATAAGATCATCAATTTAAAAATTTATCCATTCACTTTTGGCAAATTTGTGCAGATATAGGAAAAGAAAGGAAGTTAGTCTTATAAGAAACTTCTGTGTGTCAGAGGCTTTATATAAATGATATTTCATTAAATTCTAACTAGTGAGCACTAATGTCCTATATTAGTATAAAACTAAGACTCTCAAATGTTAAGTAACTTGATTAAGGTTACACAAACATTTAATTTTGGAGCAAAGATTTATACCCAGTTCTACTCCCAAAGCTATTGTTCTTCATACTACATTATATATTTAATCCAGTTTAATATATATTAAGCCTTTTGACAAATATCTATTAAATACTATACAATTGTTAGGTAGCTAGTCAGGCATGAGTGACAAGAGGAACAAAGGAATAGGGGCCCAGTCTAGAGACTGCCCAAAGAACACCCAACGGTAGTAGAATTCT
>NW_024347791.1:30962982-30977982 GCF_902729225.1 Pteropus medius | reverse complement strand
TTGGTTTTTAGTCTACTTCTTTAGTTCCTTTCTTTCTTCCTTGCCTTTAAAGTTTGGCCCAGCCGTTTCTGTTCTCAGCACACACATTCCCTATACATTTTTATCCACATCCAAAAATTCAACCACTATCTCTCTGTATCAGGGGTCTTCAAACTTTTTATGAAAAGGGCCAGCTAGGAAATATTTCTGGGTTTATGGGTCATTGGTTTCTGCCACAACAGAAATATCTATATTTAGTGCTCCTGTATAGAGTGATAGCTGCCACAGACAATGTGTAAACAAATGAGTATAGCTGTGTTCTAATAAAATTTTATTTAAAAAAATATATATAGTAGTATGGATTTGATCTATACTAATAACTCAAAATCCTTCATCTTCAGTCTAGAACATTCTATTCAGATACTTTCTTTTAGACTACAATGGTCTGAATGTTTGTGTTCCCCCAAAATCTGTATGTTAAAACTTTAATCTTCAGTGTAGTAGTATTAAGAGAGAGGGCCTTTTGAATGGTGATTAGGTCATGAATGTGGAGTTCTCATGGATTAATTAATGAGAATAAAAAGAGCCCCTTTCACCAAGTGAGGATAAAATAAGAAGTCTGCAAGGTGGAAAGAACTCTTTACCTGACCACACTGACACCCCAATTTCAGATTTCCATTTCAAAAACTGAGAGAAATAAATCTCTGTAGTTTATTAGCCACCTAATCTGTGGAATTTTGTTATAGAATCCCAGACAGACTAAGACACTGATTAATAGCCATCTCTTCCTTCATGTCCTACTGATTTGGCCCTAGACTACATTTTAAGCCTCATGTGTTTTTCCCAACCCCTTGTGCACTTGCAAATGTTGTTGGTGTTCAGACTCCATTGGATCTCTTCATCTTTAGGGGACACAGTGGTTCCAGGTGTGCTGTCTTTCCAAGAGCCTATATTCAGACCTCTTTGTCAAAGGAATGCCCTCAGGCTACTGGCACTGCTTTTTCTGCTCACAAAAGTACCTGAGAATTAAGTCCCCTTAGGAGTAGCTCTAGACCAATAACTACAGGAGGAAGAAAATTTATTAGCACCTTGTTCTCTGTTTGAGATAACCCTTAAAATGTGACCTATTCTGGTTCAGAGCTACCAAGTAGAAGTGAGCTCAGATTACTTGCCCTGAGAATTTACTCAATGTTGCACTCTCGCTTGTCCTCTGATGGTTAATTTTATGAGTCAACTTGGTAGGTCATAGTTCCCAGATATTTGGTCAAACTGTTGTTGAATGTTGAGACAAAGGTATTTTTATATGAGATTAACACTTAAACCAGTAGACTTTGAGTAAACTACATTAATCTTCATAATGTGATTAGGTCTCATCCAATTAGTAGAAGGCCTTAAGAGAAAACATCATTAAGTTGCCAAGGAAGAAGGAAATCTGCATACACACGGTTTTCAGGCTCAAGCGGCAACATCAACTCTGCCAGACTATCCTGCAGAGCTTGGGCCTTCTATCTTCCATAATTGTGTAAGCCAATTCTTTTAACACTGTCTCTCTCTCTCCCTTTCTCTCTCTCTCTTTCTCATTCTAATGCAATTCATATGTATTTTTCCCTATTAACATAGGATAACTTGCTTCCTTGGTAGCTGAACACAGTAATAGCAACTACCTGAATAATTAATTATTAAAATGTAGGATCAAAATTGAAGACCCCAGAGAGAAGGTACATTATTTGCTTATGGCTAGAGAGTGCTTTAGTATCTTTTAGAGTTTTACATTTCAAATCTTACAGTTAGGGCATTAATCTTGGTTCAAGGTTACTAACAAAGTAATTTGTGGCTGCAGTATACATACAGTAAAAATATGAGTCTGGAGGTACAATATTTTGTCATTGTACATGAATTAGCTAAAATATTTTGAGAAAATTTATGCGTTGAGTTTAAAATGGTTGCAATTTAACACTACTGCTTCAATAGTTGTAAAAACATGTGCATTTTTTTGTTGTTGTTTCAGTGTAGTTAAATGACAACAAACTTTTATTTTATCTATTTCTTATTAATTTGTTTCTGTTTAGGGCAAATATATCAAGGAGAAAATTTTCTCAATCAGATATCATGAAATTCTAAAGATACTGCATGAAATGGAGCACCAACAAATGAATGGAACTACATAAATCAATTTTTATCAAATAATTTGTCTTATGCTATTAAAGAAAATGTGGAAATGTAATCTATTGTAATATTTCTTTTGCTGGTAATACAATGTAAAAAATTATGAATAACCTATAAGAAATATCATTAGAATCTATTATAATATAAAAAATAACCTCATATTACTATTTTAATGCTCATAATCTTATCAAATAATTTTAAATCATATTCTAAAATATTACATAAAATCCAGAAACAAGAATTAAAATATTGAAAAAAAAAATTTCAACATTTTAAAAGAGAAAAATTTACTGTACCAAAGTTAATTCTTTTAAGGCAGAAGTGGAGTTATATTAGAAGCATAGTGACAAGAGAAATCTCCCCTGACCTCTCCCTTGAAGTTACAACAAACTGAACAGCTACAATCCAGCAGAGAACAGCCAGCCTAGCACACAAACATGTCTGAGAGATCTGCACATCAGAGCATCTGAAGGTGAAAGAATTGGGAGAGAAAGAGAGAGAAGCAGAGACCGGTGCTGGAGACCAGTGCTGGAGACTTTCTGCAGGTTGCAAGGCAAGGAGTAATTAGGTCGTGGTTTATACTCTTTGAAGCCCCCAGACCAGTTCTGCCTGAGTGATCAGCCTATTCCACACAGCAGAGCTAAGTGAACAGGACAGAGAACAAGGCAGAGACTGAATACAAAGGGGCAATAGCTGTGTTTTAGCAACCATCATTGCCATGCATAAAGCTGAGTCATGAGAGCCTGGCCACCTCCTCCCATCCTTCTAGAGCATACCTCCAGATACCCTCTCAGAGCTAGCAGCAGGCCCGACACTGGATCAGGCAGTTGGAGTAATACTGGGACTTTAGGAGCTCCTCAGAGGCTCAATCCCCATTTCTCTCCACATTTTCCCATGGGGGTGGAACCCTGGCACCGAGGTGACCTGGTAACAGAGAAGACACATATGCTCCAAGGAATAAAGGGCATTTTCTTCACAAACAGGGATTTCTTTGCCACCGCTTACTGGAAAACTAAAGAAAAATCTCTAATTATCAATCATCTAAAGAGATTTCACTCTAAATTTTATATATAGATAGATATATAGATAGATATAGATAGAGATAGATATATAGATATAGATAGATATAGATATTTAAATAGAGTACAATTCTATTAATGCCTAGAGAGAGAAATAATCTATCAAACACCATGAATAATCAAGGTGACAAGGCAACTTAGATAAAAAGAAACTAAAAAATCTCCAGAAAATAAACTTAAAGATAGAAAAATATGTGATTTAAATGACAGAGAATTCAATACTGCACCTCTGAAAATTCTAATAGACAGTTCGATAAACTCAGAAACAAAATCAGTGAACAACAGGAATACTTACCAAAGGAAATCAAAACTTTAAAAAATAACCAAATAGAACTTCTGGAGCTGAGGAACTCAATAAAATAGATGAAAAAATGAAATAACAAGCTTAGGAAGTAGACTTGACCAGATGGAGGAAAGAATCAGTGGTATTAAGTTTAGAAATCTGGAAATGGCACAGATGAAAGAAGAGAGAAACAAGAGTGGGGGGGAGGGGGGCGGGACACCTCTACAAGAACTATCTAACTCCATCAGAAATAGCAATACACGAATAGTGGGTATACCAGAAAGAGAAGAGAGAGAGAATAAAACAGAAAGCCTATTCAAACAAATAGTCGATGAGAATTTTCCAAACCTATGAAAAAAACTAGATCCTCAAATCTAAGAAGCAAATAGAATATCTAATTATCTCAATTCAAAAGACCTTCTCCAAGACACATACATTCAAACTATCAATATTTAATGACAAAGAAAGAATTCTCAAAGCAGCAAGGTAAAAGAAGATGGTAACCTATAAAGAAAAGTCCATTAGATTATAATCAAACTTTTCAGCACAAACTTTACAAGCAAGGAGGGAATGGAACCAAATATTTAAACTATTGAAAGAGAAAAATCACCAGCCAAAAATAATATATCTAACAAAGTTCTCTTTAAAGAAGAAATAAAGACCTTTTTAGCTATATAGAAGTTGAGGAAATTTTCACCACAAAGCCTGCATTACAAAAAAAATATTGAAGGGGTTCATTCTACTTGAAACAAAAGGACAAAAAAATACAAAACTGTGAGTAAGATGACTAACAGACAGCAGAAACAGGAAAGAGTGCAAATCTTATGAAGAACAAGGTATTATAAACTTAGATATTACATAATGATTAAAGATCAAAAAAAAATTTTAAAAAGAGAAGACAATAGCGACTATAACCTAGAAATAAACTTACCACATAAATAGGAAAATATTGAGAAAACAAAAACAGAAAAGGAGAGGGAGTAGAGATCTGAATCTGCAAAGGAGAATGTAGATAAGACATAAGCAGAAGAAAAAGGTCTAGTGTATATTTTTAAATTTCTTTTACATAAACTTAATGGTAACCACACACTAAAAATTCCAGAACTGACACATATAACATAAAACAAGAGAGAACAGAGGGAACACCACCAAATTAAAATAACAGACAGAAATACAAGAATGAAGAAACAATGGAGAAACCAAGCAACCAGAAAACAAAAGATAAAATGGCTATAGGAAAATCTCACATTTCAATGATCACCCTAAATGTAAATAGACCAAACTCCTCAATAAAAAGGCATAGAGTAGCAAATTGGATCAAAAAACAAAACTCAACCATATGCAGTTTTCAAGAGACACATCTCAGTTCCAAAGACAAATATAGACTCAAAATGAAAGGGTGGAAAATGAGAATCCAAGCAAATGGCATTCAGAGAAAAGCATTTGTAGCTGTACTTATATCAAATGAAATAGACTTCGAGATAAAAAAGTTAAAGAGAGGTACTGAGGGACACTTCATAATGATAAAGGGAATCATACACCAAGAAGACTTAACACTTATTGATATCTATACTCCCAATCAGGGAGCCCTGAAATATATAAAGCAATTACTAAGAGAGCTAAAGAGAGAAACAGATAAAAATGATATCAAAGTAGGAGACCCAAATACCCCACTGTCAGTGATGAACAGATCATCCAAACAGAAAATCAATAAGGAAATAACATCTTTAAATGACACATTAGATGGATTAGACATAATCGATATTTAAAGACCCTTTCATTCCAAAATAGCAGCTTACATATTCTCCTCTAATACACATGGAACATTCTTGAGGATAGACCATATGTTGGGACACAAAACTAGTCTCAACAAATTTAAGAATATTTCAATAATACCGAGCATATTCTCTGATTATAACATTTTGAAACTGGAAATCAACTGTAAGAAGAAAGCAGGAAGAATCACAAATACATGGAAATTAAACAACATGCTACCGAAGAATGACTGGGTCAGAGAAGAAATAAGAGCAGACATCAAACAAATAAAAATAAAAATAAAACAAATAAAAATGAAAATAAAACAATCAAAATTTGGGGGTCACAGAAAAAATGATAATAAGAGGTAAGTTCAAATCATTACAGACCTTTCTCAAGACTGAGCCCAAAAAAATCAACCTAACATTATATCTTAAAAAAAAAAACAAGAAAAAAGAACAAATGAAGGCAAAAGTCAGCAGAAGGAAGGAAATAATCAAAATTAGAGCAGATTAAATGAAATTGAAAACAAAAAGACAATAGAAAAAATTAATGCAACAAAGAGTTGGTTCTTTGAGAAGATTAATACAATTGACAAATCTCTTGCTAGACTCACTAAAGAAAAAAAAGAAAGGACACACACAAACAAAATCAGGAATGAAAGAGGAGTAATTAGGAAGATACCACAGAAATACAAAGCATTGTGAAAGCATACTATGAAAAATATATAGCACCAAATTTAATAACCTATAAAAAATGAACAAGTTCTTAGAAAGATACAGACTTCCTAGACTGAATCAAGAAGAACTGGAAAATCTAAATAGACCAATCAGCAGTATTGAAATTGAAACAATTATCAAAAACCTATCAAAAAGTATAAATCCAGGACCAGATGGCTTCACCAGTAAATTCTATCAAACATTCAAAGATTTAATACCTCTGTTTTCAAACTCTTCCAAGAAATTGAAGAAGAGGTAATACTTCCCAACTCATTTTGAGGTCAGTATTACTCTGATACCAAAACCTGGTAAAGATAACACACACAAAAAAAATTACAGATCAATATCTCTCCTGAACACAGATGCAAAAATCTTAAGTAAGATATTAGTAAATCGAATTCCACAACATATTAAAAAGATTATACACCATTATCAAGTGGGCTTTATCTCAGGGGAACAGGGATAGTTCAACATATGCAAATCGATTAATGTAATACACCACATAAACAAATTAAAAAATAAGAATCATACAATCATATCAATAGATGCAGAAAAAGCCTTTAACAAGATATAGTATCCATTTATGATCAAAACACTTCACAAAATCGGTATAAAAGGAAAGTACCTTAACATAATAAAGGCCATATATGACAAACTCTCAGCTAACATTATACTTAATGGTGAAAAACTAAAAACCTTCCTTCTAAGATCAAAAATGAGACAAGGCTGTCCACTATCACCACTATTATGCCATATAGTTTTGGAAGTCTTAGCAAGAGCACTCAGGCAAGAGAAAGAAATAAAGGCATTTAAATAGGATATGAAGAAATCAAATTGTCACTTTTCGTGGATGATATGATTCTCTATATAGAAAATCCTAAAGTATCCACTTAAAAACTATTAGAAACAATTAAAAAAAAAAACCTGCAGTAAATTTTCAGGATACAAAATTACCGTAAAAAATTGCATAATGATCCTATACACAAACAATGAATTTTCAGGAAAAGAAATTAAAAAAAAAATTACTTTGCAATTGCACAAAGAATAAAATACCTAGGAATAAATCTAATGAAGCACGTGAAGGACCTATATACATTGAAAATTATAAGACATTATTAAAAGAAATTGAAGACACAAAGAAATCGAATGATAGTTTATGTTCATGGATTAGAAGAATCAACGTAGTTAAAATGATCCTTTTTCTAAAAGCAATATACAGATCTAATGCACTTCTCCATCAAAATCCCAACAGCATTTTTTAAAGAAATAGAACAAAAAAATCATCAGATTTGTATAGAAGCACAAAAAACCCCAAATAGCCAAAGTAATCCTGAGAAAAAAGATCAAGGCTAGAGATATCACTCTGCCTGACTTCAAATTATACTACTAAGCTGCAATAATCAAAACAGCATGGTATTGGCAGAAAAATAGACACACAAACCAATGGAACGCAATTGAGAGTCCAGAAATACACCCCCGTATATTTGGCAAATAATTTTTGACTAAGGAACCAAAGAAATAAAAAGATAAAAGAAAAGTCTCTTCAATAAATGGTTCTGGGAAAACTGGAAAGCCACATGCAAAAAAGTGAAATTAGACTGCTGTCACCAACACTAAAATTAACTCAAAATGGATTAAAGACCTAAATGTAAGACCTAAAACAATAAATTGCATAGAAAAAAAAAACATAGGCACTAAACTCAAGAACCTTGAAGTTAGGATTTTATGAATATGACTTCAAAGATAAGGGAAGTAAAAGCAAAAATAAATGGATGGGACCATATCAAACTTAAAAGCTTCTGTGCAGTGAAAGAAACCATCAACAAGACGAAGAGGCAATCATCTGAATGGGAAAAGATATTTGCAAACAACACCTTTGATAAGAGACTAATATCCAAAATATACAAAGAGCTCGTTAAACTCTCAATAAAAAATCATCTAATTATAAATGGTCAGAGGATCTGAACAGACACTTCTTCCAACAGGATATTTAAATGGACAACAGACTTATGAAAAGATGCTCAAATTCACTAGCTAATAGGAAAATTCAAATCAAAACCACAATGAGATACCACCTCAAACCTATAAGAGCGACTATTATCAACAAGATAGGTAATAACAAGTGTTAGATTATGCGGAAAGGGGAAATCTTATACACTGCCGGTGGGAATTTAAATTGGTAAATCCACTATAGAAAATAGATTGAGATTTCACAAAAAATAAGAATAGAATTACCATATGACCCAGCAATCCCTTTTCTAGGTATCTATCCCCAAAATTTGAAAACATTTATCCATAAAAGTAAATGTTCATAGTAACATTATTCATGATGGTCTAGACAAGGAAACAACCAAGTTGACATTTAAAAAATGATTGGCTAAAGATATACACATATACAATGGAAAACTACTCAGCCATAAAAAAAAGGAAATACCGCCATTTGTGACAATATGGATGGATCTCGTGATTATCGTGCTAAGTTTAATAAGTCAGATGGAAAAAGTTGAGAACCATATGATTTCACTTATGTGTGAGATGGAATACTGAAAGAAATGAACATGACAGACAGACAAACAGAGACTTATGGACATGGACAACAGTATGGTGGTTACTAGAGGGAAATAGGGAGGAGAGAAGTAGATAAGGGTAAAAAGGAGGTCAAATATATGGTGACAGAAGGAAATTTAACTCTGAGTGGTGAATATATAATGTAATATACATATGACATATTGAATTGTACACTTGAGGTGAAGGGTTAAGGAAGTACAAAATAGTAGTTGATAGATGGTCACAGGGATGAGAAGAACAACATAGGAAATGCAGTTAGCATTAATGTAATGGCTAGGTGGAGAGCCAGAGGATAGAAAGAGGAATTAAGGGGATTGTTTTATAAACTGTATAAATATGTTTAACCAATGTACTATATACTTGAAACTAATAAAATCATTTTTTAAATGGTAGTAAGTTCTAAAAAAAAAATAATATGGAAAAGAGGACATGAATTGCAGTGGGTGGAAAAGCTGTATGTATTGTATGATGAACAAGCTGGTTAGAAAAGTCCACACCGAGAAGATGACCTCTGAGTCTTCACTTAAGAAGGAAGTGATAGAGAGTACTCTGTGGACAAATGAGAGAAGAGTATTCCAGGCAGATAGAAGAGAAACTGCTTAGGTCTTGATGCAATGGCATGTCTGCCATTTCTAGAAATAAAAAGGCCACAGTGTAGCTTGAGAGAAGGAATAGGGAGAGAGTATTAGGAGATGGGATCAGAGAAATAATGGAGAGCCAAGAGATTAGATTAAGGCATTCTCACATTGAGAGAGTTAGGAATAGAAAAAAAAAAAAAAACAAGAAAATTGTTGGTCAGTCTATTAATAAGAATACCAAGCAAGGGAAGTGTCAGAGAAACCAAGAGAAAAAAGTGCTCCAAGTAAAAACAGCTTCTAGCTCAAATAAAATGAGAACTGAGAGACAGCAGTGGATTGAGTAAAGTGGAAATCATTGGTGACTTTAACATAGAGTATTAGTATGAAGATAAAACCTGATTAATTGAGTTCAAGGAAAAATTAGAGATGAAGGAGGGAAGAAAAGAAGGGAGGGCAAAAAATGAACAAAATTCAATCTAACTGAAGCAAATAACTGTAAGTAAACATATCCTTTTAGTGTATTGTACTAGGTTAGGAGTTTTTATAAAACTCTTCCATGGGATAGGTATGCATAAAGTGTCTGCAAGTACTGAGGACAATTTTATTTTCCTGGGAGACCTTTGAGATCAAGTCAGAAGCGGTCCCATGAGGAAGCTTTTGATGATCAAATATATTTTATCTCAAAATGTTCTTTAAAGGGCAAGTAGTGGTGACCAGGAGACAGTCTTTGAAAAGAGCTGAAAAGAGCCAAGAGAGCAGTGTTTAGTCATCGAGGAAAGGGAGAAGTAAACTTCCCTTTTCTATAATAAAATTTGTAATAGAGTCATATGAATTAAATAATGTGGTACCAGCACACATACACAAATTCCAGACTGAATAATGTAGAAAATAGTAAAAGGCAATGAAACATATCAAAATACAAAAAGAACATGAAAATGATGTAACCAAAAGCCCATTTAGAAGGAATGTATTAGTTATTAAAGCGTTTGAAAAAATAGGGTAAATATTTAGCAGAAATCTAATAAAATATTCATTTTATAGCAGTGATTCTCAAACTTTTGGCATTTATGGAAAACTTTTAATGAGTGTTGCATATAATGACTTCCAAGTTTTAATAATCTTAAAAATGTGATTTTTTAATTATAAAAAATTTTCAGATTTTATATTATTTCTATCAATAATAAGTATGACATCAGAAGCTTTTTCCAAACTATCTCTCTATTTCTGGATCAAAGTAGAATATATTAAAACAAATATTAAGTTCCACATCCAACCAGCTCATTTTCCTACTTTTTGTGTCTACTATATTTAAAAATTCCAAAAATTGAGTTTCTGAGAAAAATATCAACTGTTCAAAACTGATAGTGAAAAATAATTCTGAATCAACAATTTGGCTACATTTGACTCTAAGAAGCCTTACTTCAAGAAATATGCTACCAATATCATTCATTTCTTTTTCCAAGTAATGACTAACATGATCAAGAGCTGGGAAAGAATAAAACTCTTAACCAAAAGCTGCTTCTCTTGGGGCTGGAATCATCAAAGTTCCCTACAACCAGTTCTAATATTGTAGTTTTAAAGTTATAAACAGGTGAAACTATTCAAGATACAGGATATATTCAGTATTTAAGTGAGTCATTGACCTCTTAGAAACATTTTTTAGTGTTTTACCATTCTTTGCTTCAAAATGCAGAAGTGAAGATTCTCCTTGCACAATGGCAGCTGCCTAAGATTAAATCTTCTGTAGACATATTTTACACAAATTTAAAAGGAGAATAAATAACACTCTTATAATCCACACAAACTGTATAAGTAGGAGACAGAATTCTTCCAACTTCTAAGAATATGTAAGTGGAAAAATAAATATCTAAACCAACAGAGCTATCTCCAGATCTGCCTGAAAAAAAAATGAAAATGTACAGAAATGACAAGGGGAAAAAGGGACTGGCTGAGATGGAATACAGATAAAATTATCTACTGAAAGAGAAAATTCAACTCTGAGTGGGGAAATATTGCAAACATGGATATGAGACTTGTTGGACATGGGAAAATGTTCATTTGCACCTTTGAGAGTTTTCCCAGATGAAATCTGAAACCGGCCTCTGTACAGGTTGTGTAGGAAGAGAAAGAAGAAAGACCAGATTAGTAGATGGCAGTTTTAATAAGGAAATTTCCCTTTGAGGCTGGAGCAGCCACAGGAGAATAGATCACCTCAACTGTCTACCAGAAACTTAAAAACTTATATAGAGGCCTTAACTGGGTTCAGTCATGAGTTCAGATGATCTTAGCAACACTTTACTCTCTCAAGGCTATGTCCCTGGAACAAGTCCTAGAGTGGGAGTGGTCGGAGGAATGTATTTTCCAAGGATAAGGAAGGGATGAGGAACTCTGATATCCAATTGCTAGGGTCTCTCTCTGGGGTCAACTAGGGGTCATATTTTCTAGATGACTTCCTCTGACAGCAAAATGTACCTAACAATTATCAGACAAAATAGTGACGGGGAAACAATTTTGCAATACATATTAATGAAACATATTTAATGTTATTAATGTGTATGAATCAAAGAAAAAGTGGAGAACCAATATCAAATTGTATTCTCATAGAACAAGAATTGGAAATGACAGATAAATATGTAAAAATAGTTGATTTCACTGGTAACATAAGAAATATATATGTGACAAGAAATTTTAATTTTAATTATTAAAATGACAAAGATTAAAGAGACAGTAATACTATATTGACAATATGAGGTTTATAAATATTACCACAAATTATAATGCAGTATATGTAATGTAACTATAATGCAGTATATATAAAAGACTTTAAAAATTCATTATTTGGAACTGAGTGATTCCTCTTCTTAGAAATATATTCCATGGAAAAAATCAGGGATTTATTTACAGATCTCTGTTGGAAGTTACTTATTTTAATTATAGAATATAAAAACTAAATGGAAATGATAAAAGAATAGAAAAAAATTGTTAAATTCTATTAATAAAATTTGGTACAGACATTTAAATTATGTTTTAAAGAATCTTTTACTTCTATGAGAAATGCTAACAATATGCTAAGTGAAAAAATGTGGTGTACAAACAATAACAATTTACTAATCTCCTGGTGCTTTCTAACTTGAAAAAAAATCTCGTGTTTTTTTTTAAACCAAATGAAAACAGTACATACTTTTCTTTATGGAGAGACAGACAATTATCTGATTGCAAAACTACCAAAGGCACATTTAACATGTAGTTTTTCACTTTAATTTTGCAAATTACATTGTTTGTACTATGGTAAAAATAAATCATTTGTTAAAATGGCTGGAGATGCATTTTTAATAAATGTGAGGAATTAGCTGTAACATAATAACAATTTTAAAGCTTCTTAAATTAATTCTTCCTTTGAGTTTTTGAATTAAACTTAATTCCCCTAACTTTGATGTGTAAAAGGGCTTCAAGAATTTGTCAGAAAAGGCCAAGATTAAAATAATTAGAACTTAACTGTTCTCTAATTAAAACTAGAACAGTAATAGTTTTTCTTAATACCTTTGCCAAGATATTTAAAGAAAACTGGATCAACACTTAAAAAAAAAACTTTTCTTCATTCTCAACATTAGATGAAACAATTGTAATAATTATTTAGTCATTTGAGAAAATTAGCAAATATTAGATTTTATATTATCATGACAGAATCTTTGTGATTTTATGGCACAGTAAGTTTTCTCCTCTCCATTGCATAAAAAAATATCATTTCACATTGATTGAAACTGGACAGGGATCATTTCAGTAACATGAGTTGAAAATATAATTGACATTTTACCAGATCACATCTATACAGTGCTCTACTTACTGTAAAAGGCAGTTTCACAAGCTTTCTCTTAGAGAGATCATTTAAATTGAAATATCTCAGGGATTATGTTCACCCAGTAAAGCATCTTCTGTTTATCTAAATTTATTGTTCATTGCCATAACTTAAAAACTCATTACAAAATATGTTTTGATTAGGCTTCAAACAGTAGATTTGATGGGACAGAATTTTATTTCAAAGAAAACTGTCAAAATGTAAACATTTAAGAAAGGAATAATAATAGTAAAAATGATAGCTTTAATAATTGCACTCAACAATTAAGAATCTGTGAAGGCAACAAAAAAAATTTTAAATAAAATTTAAATCTTCTTTCTGTTCACCCCCAATATCCACTAATTAAACTGAGAGGTATAAAATCTATTTAAAAATCATTTATGTAACCTGAGGAAGTATGAGACTTCTATGATCTTCACCAAGGTAATACATAATGTCAACTAGGAATAAATAATAAAATTAATCACAAATAATTACATTAAGTAAAAATACTTTGGTATATTTTTGTGTGTGTGCAGCAGAAATAAAATGAAAACAGTTACATATTTTGTTATTGCTATAAAATGATATAATATCAAGCTTTGGCCTTTTTATACTGGATCATTTTTATACTAGTTGGCCTTAAACTTACACTGAATTTTTAAATAATTTTTAATACTTTATATAATACTTTATTCAACAAAGAAGGAGAAGATAGCTACCCCCTCTTCCCTTCCCCTTTAGGTAATTTCTTGAACATATAATAGGCCTGTTAAGTGAGCCTTCTGATCCTTGGAACTAACTGTAAACATATACCTCCAAAAATTACTTCAAGAATTTCTCACTACATTGCTGGAGACTACCTAAAGGTACATCCATTTGTCTTTCAAAGAAATAAAAGACGTTCTTTTTTTGTATTTTTTTATTTACTGCACTCTATAGATTTGCATGAAATTCTGTCTAGACTTTGTAGTCTCTGGAGAATATTACCTGCTTGCATGTATTCTAATCGCATTACTTAATATTTTTTTCTTCCTTATACATATTGGTATGCAAAAGTTTTGTTGGCAGGATTTTTTAATTACTCAAAACTTAGTGGTAGGATTGATTTTTTATTTTGTATTTTTGCTTAAGAAATAGTGTGTCTGTAATAAAACATTTAAAATCATTCTCATACAAAAATATTTAGCTTTACAAGTTATTGCATGACTATTAGCAGGAATTTAAAAAAATTATTACATAACTTATTCAAGATATTAAAGAAACACTAAGCAGTAACCAAATGCAGGTATAAGCAAGATTTAGACTTTATGGCCAGTAACAAAAAGGTTTATTGTTTGTGGATTATTTTCATCTTTTAATTAATATTCAAGCTATTGAACCTATGGTTTAACTCCTAGGATGTTAGATAATTTTTGAGAAAGAATGAAAGAAGAAAACTGTATTAGTCACAAATTTAGATTAGTCATTTTTCAATATAGATTGCGGTAGGAGGTACCCGAGACCAAATTTCTCTATTTGCTATGGGGATTTCCTAAACAAATCAAGTCAGTAGGCATAGATATATGATAGATAGATTGGTAAAGGAAATTAATGTACTTCAGTGAAAAACTGCATTGTTTAGAGTACATTCTTCTGGGTTGCCGATTCTAATTCAATGAGAGCTCTGCATTTTTCATTGCCTTTTAGCTATTTTACAACTCTCTAAGTTGTAAATAACCAACAGGAATGCAAAATAATTCTTGTCTACAGACAGCCATATAAATTCTGTTATGCAAAAATTCAATCGATTTTCCTCATTATAGTGGAAAAAGCCAGTTTTGTGTCATTTGCTCATTCATTTCAATATTCCTGATTTATAAATGTTTCTTTTCTTTGGATATTTCTTTGAACCAATTTTACCATCTGCTTGACTCACTTATTAGTGAGTTAATCAAAGTTTTTACCATATGTTTCTTTTATTTCTTTATGAATGCTTTTACGCTTTAAAAATAATTATCCTAGATAGACAGGTAGATGAATGAAAAAGAAAGAAAGA
>NW_024347791.1:30918111-30962513 GCF_902729225.1 Pteropus medius | reverse complement strand
AAGGAAGGAAGGAAGGAAGGAAGGAAGGAAGGAAGGAAGGAGGGAAGAAAGAAAGAAATAAAAAGAAAGAAAGAAAGAAAGAAAAGAAAGGAGAAAAGAAGAGAAAAAGAGAAATGTTTAGTTATCGAATAGCTCTTTATTAACTTTCTGGAAAATTGATATCTGAAAAGAAGTTAATTAAAAAAAACAACAACAACATTGTATTTCTTATTGTTCTTTTTTATTGGTATTTCTCTTCCATTATCTTCTCCTAAATACTACAAGATATTCGTGTTTGGTACAAAACACAACAGAGATTGACAGAGAAATAAAAAAAGTAAAGATAAACATATTAGCTGTTTTATAACCGTGCTTTCATAAAGCCAATTTTTTCATGTCTCTCAATGATTCTTATATGACAACAATAGTTACCAAAATTCTTGGAGTAAAGTTACAGGGAAAAATATCAGCTAAATGTTTCTTTACTTTGGTAATAGACTTTTCATTTTTTTTACTTTGCTTTATTAAATAAGTTTGCTATAATTGTCTTGATTAAAATTATTTTAATTGGTAATCTTTACGTTACCCTTGGGGCCGATTTGAACTTTAGTGTTACTCCAAAGGCAGGGGGATGGAGATAATGGCGCAGAAGTGGTAGTGAGCATTTTTCCTCTGTTCTTCCTCATTGATGCTGTGTAGAATCACAGATCAGTGCTATTTAGAAAAAGTTTATTAAAAGTATATTTTAGAAAGACAAAGCACGCTGCAAGTATGCACATGGTTTTGGTAAAGAGCTGTAACAGAGCACCGTAACAATAACCAAAAACCCCCAGAAGTAGAAATATCTGCCTTATATTTGGGCCATGAGTGGTGGTTCTAAAGTCATCCTAGGGTGATTGGTATGGGAGGCCATTTTGATTGACACTTGGCTGCTATGTAACTCTTTGCCAAGTGTCCATGTGCTTACCCATAATTCTACTACCATTGGGTATTCTTTGGGCAGTCTCTAGGCTGGGTCCCTATTCCCTTGTTTCCTTGTCACTCATGTCTGACTAGCTACCTAACATTTAGAAAATAAAAATTAAGAGAGTAATTTGGGAGTATTCTTGTCATTTGTGTGACTATTAAATATTTTTAGTTTTTCAGGATGGCCATCAAGGGGCAATATTTATATTTTAAACTATATTAAGACCGTCCCTCCAATCTCACTGAAATCTAAATCTATTTACATAAACTACCACATGAACAGTGTTACATGGAGTTTAGCAATACAGGGTAGCTGTACTATCATTGAATTATTTTAGAGTTTCTACCTCTAGGTTAATAGCTCAGAGAGAAAATTTTTCACCTCTATTATAAATTAATTTTAATCTTTTTAAAGGGAATATGTTCCTTCTGGTAGAATTCTCTACATAAATAACATAGGCCCACATTAAATCACCAACTAGCTAAAATTAAAAAGACTAACAATCCTAAATGGTGAGCATGTAGAGCAACTGCAATCCTCATGTGCTGATGACAGAAGTATAAAATGGTTGAATTACATGAAAAAAAATTATAAATTTTTGATAAAACTAATATATACTTACCCCTTAGTCGACAATTCTACATTTCTACTCCTACATATTTATGCAAGAGGAAAAAAAACTGTGTATGTGTGTTTGAATGTGTGTATCTATTTCCGATCCTAAACAAAAAGTTAGTTAGATGTTCTCCTCCAACCAAAAGAGTTTATTCGGGGAAAAAAGAGAGAACTGCAATTTTGAACAAGCTGCCCAGGACACAAAAGAACTTCTTTAGAAGAGAAGAGAAAGGAGACAGTCCCTCCAGGTCCTTGTGATCCATCATAGGAGTGAGAGCTCCCCCTACAGGCCCTCACAATTCCAGTCTTGGTTGACATCGTCGTCATTATTATTATATTCTTTTACACTATATATCTACAAAATGACTTGTACAAAAATGTTCAAAGCTGATTTGTTCTTGATAAACCAAAACTGAAAAAAAAAGTTCTGATGTCTACTGACAGGAACATGGATAAACACTCTGTGGAGTATTCATACAAAGAAACTACTGATATATACAACAGCATAAAGGAAACGTCAAAAAAAAAAAATAGGCTGAGTAAAAGAAACCTTTCACAAAAGAGTTAATATTATATGATATTTATATGAAGCTCTAAAACAGTAAAAACTAGTCTATGGTAAGAAGAATAAGAATAGTGATTGCTTAGGAGAACGATTGATTTGAAGTAGGGTTACAAATATTTTTGAAAATGTTTATTAAACGGCATACTTAAGATTCATGTATTTTATGGTATATAAATTCTACCTAAAAAAACTATAATCAAGTAATGAATTCTAATTAATGGCATTAAAGAGAACATGCTCAGGAGTGAGGTATACTGATATCTGTAGTTTAATTTGGAGATATAAAGACAGATGGATTTATCGTTAGAAGGATACAAGGAAGTATAGATATATGATAAAAAATACATAGCAAAATATATATTATTAACCTATGTATGAGTATCTGAGTGAATACTGTACCATTCTTTCCTTTTTTATATTTGAAATTTTTCATAATAAAAGTGAAATAATATAGGTATTTCTAAAATAACAATATTCATGTAATCACTTGTAATTATTAGCATATTGATTATTTGTTGGGTAGATAATCAATGGTAAAATTTCAGCATAAAGCAAATCAAGCATTGTGTTGCTTTTGTCCTCCAGTGTCCTTTATCTACTCATTTTTTTGTTTATGTTTGGCAAATTTCCCAATATTCTTTCAGCTAAGTATAGCAGCATTAGTAGGTTTGGACTAATGAAATGGGAGCAGAAGTAAAATATGCCACTTTGGATTTATAACAACAGGCATACATTTCTCTAGCTTCTTTGTCTCTTTGTTAGAGCTGAAACGTTGATTTCCCAGTGACTCACCTTCAACCAAGCTGACTCAGGCAGTAACTGAAGAATAGGTTTGTAACCTAAACTATTGCCTGAAATCTAATGATTAATTCACTGCCTGTCTTGTAAATATGGGGACACAGCCACACCCATTCATTTATGTATTGTCTATGGCTGTTTTCACAATACGATGGGGGAGATGAATAGTTGAGACAGTTGAATGGTATGGTATGACTACAAAGTCTAAAATATTTCCTATCAGGCCTTCACACACAAAAAAATATGTTTTGACCTTTGTTTTAGAGCCTGAAGATGGATGGATCTGAGCTCCCTGAATGAGCTCCGGGAAAAGAATTATGACACCAGAAAAGACTGGCCAGCCTGTTTTGTAAGAGAGAAATAAACTTCTGCTTATTTAGCTGCTATTTTTATTTTGTGTATTTGTTATTTTGTTGTTATTTTTTATTCTTTTTTATATAAAATTAACCATTATTTTAACAGATACCAGTAATAATTTTATATATTGTTTCAGTATCATCTGTTCTGCTGTGAATACACCAACTAATTTTAACATATTTTTATTAAAAAGTAAACTTCTTGCTCTCAAAAAGCATTATTTTTTGGTATTTGTCATTTTGAAGCTGAAGAAAAATGCCTTTGATTATCTAGATTATTGTTTCCTTCTTTTAGTGCCGTTCATTGACTTTTGGCATTTCAAAAATAAAACTCTTCTTTGTAATCCAAAAAGATATTTATTTTTCTCATTAGATTTTTTAAATAGTTTTCACCAGTGACAATAAATTTCAATGAATATCTGTTCTAAGGGGATAGCAGATGATGTTGTGATGAGTTGTCTCAAAAAGCATTTTTTCTTTGTCCTTTAAAAAGAAATATCACAATAGTTTTGCTCAGAAAATGTCTGTTCCTTACAGTCTAAAGATTGTTTTAATGGACATCAACACTGCTATAAATAGAGACAAGCTGTATTAACTAGAAAGAAAGTATTAGACTTAAAATCTGAACATCTGTATTGGAGTCCAGGCCCAGCAACTGTGTCAATGGGATTCCTCAGCTAACTCCTCTCTAGAAGTCAGCTCTCTGATGTAAGAAGGAATAGAATCACTAGATGATTTCTAAGGTGCCTTCCAACTTTTAAAACTCCATGGCTTAGACTCACTAAATAAAGGCCAGTAGATAATGGTCGCATATAAGCATTTACTATCATACCTCGCAATATTTCACTGTTTTATTCAGTATGTTTTACATGGTTTCTTATTAAAAAAAAAAACAAAAAACAAAAACCAACTACAACAAAAAACTTACCCAACAAGTCCGCTTTAAAGCATAAGAAGTGTTAGCCCTTTACTTTCCGCCATGTATTATCTATCTTCATACTATCATATTTTCTTATCTATACCAATTGGCAGTGAGTGGAGACTTCAATAAATATTAATTACAACTTTGCACCCTAAACTTCATTACCAACACATCAACCAAGTCATCCTTTAAAAATATAGTCAGTTCATCTCATTTCTGTACTTAATACCCACTATAGATGTCCCCTTTCACTCAGAATAAAAGCTAATGTGTTTATGATCAGAATGTGGTTTAATGGACATCAACACTGCTATAAATAGAGACAAGCTGTATTAACTAGAAAGAAAGTATTAGACTTAAAATCTGAACATCTGTATTGGAGTCCAGGCCCAGCAACTGTGTCAATGGGATTCCTCACCTAACTCCTCTCTAGAAGTCGGCTCTCTGATGTAAGAAGGAATAGAATCACTAGATGATTTCTAGTGATTTCAGAAAATCTACCACTAGCTGGTACTACTCTCTTTCCCATTCATTCTGCTCCAGTCCCATGCTCCTTGCACATTGTTGTCTTGAGCCCTTTATATTGTTCGTTCCCCAGAAGTCCACATGGCTAACCATTTTCTTCAAAGCTTTACTCAGTCTTTACCTATCCATAACTACTTATTTAAAATTTTAACTTCCCTTGAATCTTGACACATTCCCAGTGCTCCTCACCCTTCTCTAGATCTTCCCTCCATAGCACATATCACCTTATAACATACTATATAGTATACTTCTTTGGGGATCGTTTATTATCTGACACCCCCTCACACACACAGACACACAAACAAAGGTAGATAATTTTGTCACTTTAGTTCATTGATGTATCTCAAACACTTAAAAGAGTGCCTGGCACAAAACAGATGATCAATAATATTTGTTGAATAAATTGAAATAATAAAATAAGTTATTGAATTAAGCTCTTTTCTCACCTACTTTTTTACTATGCCTAAAATATATATTTTTAATTACATCCATTTATTATGGCTGTGGATGATAGCAAGGAAAATAAAATGTTCATAGGAAGTGTTGTATATTGAATGGTTATGTCTCCCCAAATTCATATGCTGAAATCCTAACTTCCATTATAATGGTATTAGGAGATAAGGTTTTTGAGAAGTGATTAGGTGATGAGGGTGGAGCTCTCATGAATGGGATTAGTGTTCTTAGAAAAGAGACCCTAGAGAGCTCCCTTGTTCCTTCTACCATGTGAGAAAACAAAGACAAGATAGTCCTCAGTGAAGCAGAAATAAGACACTCACCAGACACCAAAGCTGCTAGCACCTTGATTTTGGACTTCCCAGTTCCTAGAACTGTGAGAAATAACTCTTTGTTGTTTATAAGCCACCCAGGCCATGATAATCTATTACAGCAGTGAGAAGGAACTAAGGCAGGAGGTAATTTCAATATTTTTGAAAAGCGTTCCTAAATTATCAACATAAAGGCTAGAATCAACATTCAAATTTTCTTTGTGGAATACATTGTGTTAGAAACTGAAGACAACAAAGAGAGACATGTTCTTCCCTTCAGAGATTTTTAAACTCCTCAATAAAATAGATGTCTGCAAATATTAAAGAAGACTTAAAGTAGGAATAAATGAATGTGAGGAAAAGATTGAATGTTGTTCTAAAACATCTTTCAGTTCTGAGTTGGAGTGCTGATACCGTAAAGTGTGCCCTTTTTAAAATCCATTGGCAACAAATACTTTAGTTCCAAGAGAGTATGGGGGCAGAAGAGCAGATTAGATGAAAGAAATTTCAATATTAGATACCAGTGCGATTTTAACAGTTTTTCTATTTGTAAGAATAGACCTTATTTAGAACCAAGAACATCTCTTTACTATAAGAAACAACTATTCCTGTTACATTATAGAGAATATTATATAATCCCCTTTACCTTCTGTGACTAGTTCATTTGTCTCTTGTTACTTGCTGCATTTGTCATTTTTATTTAAATGGCATTTATAAAGGTCCTGCTCTTACTTTAAAACTTGTATTTCCACATTACTCTTTGTTTTCCCACATAATTCACAGTTAACTATCTAAAAGTCTTTATTAAAGAAAAACTTTTCACTGAGCTATCCCAAAAGTTCGAAGCACTTCGTTATTTTTTAAGCACTTGTATTGCTTTTATTGTTAGGACACATACTGTTATGACTTCTAGATTATGTTAATAAGGACCCTCTCCAAAGTCTAACACAAAGCACACCACTGTTCAACCCACTGGAACCCTTGCATTTACTCATGGCAATAAATTCAATCACCTAACTTCAATTATGGCAGATTTACACTCACTTGTTATCAGTCACTACATTGACTTTAAAATTTGGCTCAGAGTTTTTCATTACCTTTGTGGAACTTCCCATTCACTCCTATCAGAATTGGCTCCCACTTATACATGCCCTCAGTCTTGACTTTCTAACAATAAATCTCAAGTTCATCAACCCCCTTGTCAAGTCTCTCATCCATGGGCAACAGAGCATTCACCTGTTATACACCCGATCTGTGGAATTCCCTAAAATGAACACTCCTCTCTAAATCCCCTGAGCTTTATAAATCCCTTTTTGAGTCTCACTTATTAAAATTTGCTTTTATTATTTGATCTGCCACTGACACATGCTGTATGTGCATGTGTGTGTGTGTGTGTGTGTGTGATGTGTGTGTGAGAGAGAGAGAGAGAGAGAGAGAGAAACATTTTTATTTTCCTCACCATTTGTGAAAAGACTGAAATTTCCTCTATTTTTCTGTTGGTATTTTATATTTTTTCTCATTATTTCCCTTCTCTCTTTTATTACTCTTATTATAGCATAATCATCCAATAGGTTTTATCCACTAACCAGGGTTTAGAGTTAAACATTTCACGTGTTATGGAATTTAAATAAACTGGTCACAATATTATTAATTACTTTGAGCCATAGAAATTGGTGTAGATATTTTTAGGAGAAAACATGGACTTAGGAGAAAGCCAGTTAATTCCTTATAGCATTGCCCATCCCACATAGCAGCTTTCTCTTCTATTTTTTCATTTTAATTAATAAGTATTTTGGCTTAACTCTGTTGTCAGAAGAAAAAATAAGTACATTTAGTGGCATTAAAGGACATAGGATTGTTGTACTGTTATGGTAATATAAACAATAACATCAAACTCTTGGGCATAGATATTCCTATTTCAAAATAGTCCGTTCCCAGGACCTGCCAATATTTTTTTTAAATGCTGTTTATTTTTACATTCTCCTTGACGCATAAGTCAGCCCTATGCATAGAGTAGGCATTTCAAAAATGTTTGTAGAACATTAAATCAAGCATTTTTATCTCAGTTCTTTAATTCTTATTTCCATTTCCCTTTGAAAAGGATCTGACTTTCTCTTTGTTTTACTACTGATTGGAATACAGTTTTTCTGACACTCTTTTTTTTCTTCTCCAGCTGTTGATCAGCCTATTGATTATAACTCAGAGGCTAGCTGACAGCCCAGAAAGGGCATTATATTCTAGTGCAATTTCCCTCTAAGTGCTTAATGTTCTTTAAACCCCTCATTCAATTAGATGGCACAAGCTATTACACACAAGTGCCCCACCACAGAAAATTACAAGCTCATATCAGAGATACAGAGAAAAGAAGGCAAAGAGTAAGTTAATAGGACATTGTCTGTATGTTTGGTAAATCCTGTGGAGTTTAGGGCTCAAGGTTAATATCAGAGTCCCAGACTGTGGAATTTAAACAGCAGGTAGATTTCAATAGCACAGAATATGAGAGAGAACACAGTACAGCTTGATATATTAGTCTGTTATTTGAAATGGCTACTGTGTGAAATTCAGCATTTCCGTTGACACATTTTGAAGATGATTTAGGCCATTGAAAATAATAGCAAAGTTAAAAACTTTTTTTAAGGTGAGGGTAACATTACTAAAGTAGGTGACCTGATTGAATTTCACTAACTGCCAGAATTTTGATAGTTCTGATGTATTTGCAGATAGAAAAAAAAAAAGAAAGCACTTTTTGGTGGAGAGGTGGGGAGCAGGTAGAAAGGTAGATAAAGTTAGCCTCACAACATATAAAACTTAACATATGAAGATTATCAGTTATTATTATTATAAGAAGACACTGAATTTTCATAAGAACAAAACTGTAGTGCTTTTGCTAGCTATGGGATGCCCTTTCACTGGGAAAAAGTATGTGGCTGGTGAAATAAGTCCCTATTCATCCCCAGTCCCTCATGCCTTTATGGAGTGCACAAATGTAACACAGTACCTAACCACCAGTATGTGCTCATACAATGAGAATGAAATCACTAGTATTCTAGAGAATCAGTTCTATCACCTATTCTCAGCAAGTTTGAAGTTTATAAGTATGTCACAACTTTTTATTTACATAACAAAGGCTAATATTTAAAGCAAAATTAATAAATGCTCAGCACAGTGCTACAGCTTTGCCTGATCTCATTTAATATGCAAGCTAATTTTATGAGGTAGATAAGTTGATTTTCTCTATTTTACAATAAGAAAACTCAAAATGAAACATTAGGTAATAGTGGAGAAAGGATTAGAATCCAGATAATAATAAATGTAGAAGCCTTGCTTAACCATGATATAAACTACCAGCCTAAAGCATACCATAATGTTTGTTTTATTCTTAAATGATACATTGTTTTTTCTCCAATTACAGTGACATTAAATATTATATTAGTTTCAGGAGTACAGCACAGTGGTTAGACATTTATGTAATTTACCAAGCTATCATCCTTATAATGTCGTACTCCCAGGGCAACATACAAAGTTATCACAATATTATTGAGTATATTCCCTATGCTGTACTTCACATTCCCATGACTATTTTGTAACTGTCAATTTGTACTTCTTAATCGCTTCACGTTTTTCACCAGTCCCCCCCAACCAACTTCCCATTTGGTAACCATTAGTTTGTTTCTGAATGAGACACTTTTTTTATATACTCGGAATCAATAAATCCAAAGAAAATTAAAATCACCCATAATCTCATTACAAAGAAAATTACTGTAAATATTTTGAAGGATATATTTGTCAATCTCTGTTGTATTGCATAATTTATATATTGTTTATAACCAGCTTGTTTCAATTAAATTTTCCACTTAAACGACACATCTTTGACAAAATTCATTACATGCTTATATGTTCCTTCTATGTACCAAACTTTATTTCATAAATCTCATATGGTTGTTTCCAATTTTCTTCTTTGCTATTATTTAAACACTTTTATAAACATCTTTATCACTAAATGTTTAAAATCATGCTTATAATAATGCTTATTTTCCTAATATTTTGAATATTTTTTACAACTTGCAGCATTTCTCTTAGAAGGTTATACCAGTTTAGACTCACTAGCAATATATAATGATTCTCATTTATCTCCACACTAACCAATACAAAACAACAACAACAAAATAGCTTCCAGATTGATAACACAAAAGTATTTTTAATAATATTTTAATTTTTCTTCTATAAGTAATTTAGAACATTTTTAAATGTTTATTGAACTTTTATATTTTAGTGAATAGATTGCCACCATTTTCCCCAATATTAAGGTACTTGTCATTATACAGTATCTTCTCATATTCAATGATGCCATTACTTTTTCATGTGTATTACACCTATCTTTCCCAGTTCATCATTTGTCCTTAATTTTGGTTGAGCTGATTTTACCATGTGTAAATTTTTATATTTTATTATTAAATATATCAACCCCTTTTTTAAAGAGCTTTCCTTTTCATGCTTCAAAGGCACTGGTACAAAGATTAGATAATTACTCACCCTTTTTCTAAGTCTATAATTTCATTTTTATATTTAAAATATTAATCCATGTGAAAATCATTTTTCATGGTATGAACCAGATATTTAATTTTTAACACCCAAATCATGAACCATTTGGCTCAATATTGTTCAATATTGTTCATTAAATTACCTACCCTTTGCCTACTAATAGGAGATACCACTTCTATCAGCTATATCACATAAATATAATTTTATTTTAATATTAAATATAAATTTTACTATGTAAATTATATTATATATATGTGTATATATAATATATATATATTATATATACACATATATTGGTCTGATTCTGATTTTTCTGTCCTTTACCTTGGTCAGCTACATAGATAACTTTTACTGACTGCCAGAAAACCCACCTCACCTTGATTCTCTTTAAAAACTTTCTTGGTTACCTGGCTTCTTATTTTAAATAAATTAGAAATTCTTGATTAGAAATTTTACAAAGATAAAAAATAGAAAATAAAAAACTCACTTATTGATGTCCAATCTGTAGAATCTGAAAGGTGACTTTAATATTTATTGAGCTTTTAAAGATATTTGAATAAAATGAAAGAAATCAAAACAGATGATAGTCAGGCCTATTATGTGGATGATCATATTGAAAATACTTTTTAAAAAGAGATTAGAGTGATTTCATAATGTAAAAATTATTCTGAGGAGATAGTCTGAAATTAGCTATGAAAGAATGTATGAAATACATGAATGGTTTTACTAAAGTCACTATGTTATTGCCACCTCTAATACAGGTAGAATTTTGGCAGCATTTAATAAAAAGACTAGACAACTGTAATCAGATTCACCTTGAGAAAATCAATTGACTATGGAACTCAATGTTTTGAGCCTTTCTTAAAGTCATAAGATTTTAACTGAAATCAAGGAGTTAATATAAAGATTCACTTAAAATACATCTTCTAATATATTCTGATATATATAAAACTTTTAGAACAGCACATCTAGTCAAGTGATTGACTTGACAGCAGCAGGCTACAACCAACCATTAAGAGGTTCACTTTGTGTACCAGAGAATACAAACTCATATTTAGGACTTCCCAGAAAATACAGCTCCACAATAAATGACATTTACTCATTAGAAGTGGTGTATTTCTCTTATTATCCATTTCAGTAGTGGATTAGAAAGTTTTACCAAGGTTAGACACCAGACTGTCAGAGTTATTCCAGGAAAAAGACATGAAAAGAGAATGCTCATCTTTCAAGGGTGCTCTTATTTTGCAGGCACTTGAGAAATATAACACCTACTGCCCCCTAAGTTTTTCCCACCTGCTAAGGTTGTGCGACAGACAGATTGGCAAGCCAGCTTAGATTTCACAGGACACGTTCGGAGTAAATAAGCCATTTTATATAGCTTTGGAAAAAAAAAAATCTATTGGAAATGACAGAGTAGTTGATAAATAGAGATTAGTTTGAAGTGTGCTGTAGAAATTGGCCTTGGTACAGAATGTCTTTAAAAGAATATTTTTCCTTTTCATTTTTGTTGTTAGAATGGAGGAGATTGTGCAATTTTCCCATAACTACTGATTTTTCCTCTGTTATGGAGATGGAATTTCCCAAGATGGGAGCCACACTCCTGTGAGTCACAGCAAGAAAGAAAAGGTTTACTGCTCCCCAGGAAAAAGAGTGCATTCTTCACTCTTTTCCTGATGAAAGAAAACTATGGTTCCATACTTATTTAGACAGCTTCCATTTACAAATGTGGCAAATTTATGTCTATAAGAGATTTAGCTCTTAGTTTCCTGACCTAGGGAGAGATTTACATTTTACTGATCACTTCAAGGATAATAGCACGAACCTGCCCAACAAAATTTCTTTTCTCCAAGGATAAAATAATTATAACCAAACTAACAATGATAGTTTAAAACTTTATGTAATAATACTGCTGTATGCTAAGCCCCATTCTCAAAATATTACATATATTACATATTTAATTCTTATAAAATCTTACAAGGTAAGTACTATTACTATTTTCATTTTATAATGAAAGGAACTGTAAAAAGGTTAGGCAACTGCCTCAGGTCACAAAGAGAATGAAAAGTGGTATAGAATTCTTATACTTATTACAATACTGAATACTATTCCTCTGCAGAGAATAGAGGCTTCTAAAATTTCTCTCAACTCCCTCAATAATGCCTTTCAAAGACCATATATTATGGTTACACTTATATGAAATACCCCCCAAAGGAAGAAGCATAGAGAGATAGAAATAAGTTGAGTCGGAAAAGTAGATGAGTTGTCACCCAGGGTTGCAAATAGAATAAGGAGTAACTGTAAATGGGCACAAGGTTTCTTCCCAAGGTGATATAAATGTTCTAAAATTAGATTGCAATGATGGTTGTACAACTCTGTGAATATACAAACATTTATTGATCTGTACACTTACTTAAACGTATGTGAACTGTACACCTATAAGGTAAATTTTATGGTAGGTAAGTTATATCTAAATAAAGCTCTCAAAAATATTTAATTAACACATTTTACCTCAACCACTCTGCAAGAGAAGTTCACCAGTAGATTTTCCCCGATCATGATGGGGATATTCTTGAAAAATTACAAGATGAAATCAAAGCGGAACAACTTTACCCTTAATTGTGGTAGACAGAGGTACAGGGAAGAACGTATGACTGTGATCCAAGGATTCCCTCATTACTATTTTACATTCTCTTGATTAATAAACAATTGGGAAACATGTCAAGAAAAAAGTGCGATATGTGGGTGCATGAAAGAGAGTATCAATGCCACTTTATACAGACTGTTTTAAGAAGTAGTAATAATGAATAGTTTACCATTAATTTGTATGTTCTATTCCATATTCCCTAGATATATCCTTCTCTCACTTTCTACATAACATTTGTAACTGTATTGTGTGTTGCTTTAGATAATATGCAAATCAAAAGGCATATTTCCTGTGTTGTGGTCCTTTCTCTAAATGTTCCAGCTCAAGTGGCCAGTTAGTGATTTGTAGGTCTATAAGTTTAAGAACGAAAATGGTTGAATGAAACCACCATAACATTTAAAGGAGAGCCACATGACCAATAAAATGATTAAAAGTAACATACTAATTTTTTCTTAACAACAAGTTTCTTTATATTCATCATAGTATTGAAAGTTTCCTTTTTAGTATTTTGCCAACCACAGAATGTTCATTTCAGGAATGTGAAGTGTCTGGAGTCTTTCTTCATCTTACTTTTCCAGATGATCTACTTCCCTGTTTCTCCGATTTATTGTATATAACCAATACTTCCTTCATTATCAGTAATTTGCCTCATACAGAACTTAAATCAATGAGTTATCTCTTCTAGGAAGGCTTTTATTTTAATCTCTGACAAATCATCTTTTATTTAAGAGAAAAATACAAGGCAATGAGCCTCCCAAGAGATTCTAAGTAATTTTTCATATATTTTGCCAAATTCTGTTTCCCACTGGCCTGTTACTTAATGATTTCCTTTTCCTCAGTTAGGTTCATATCTAAAGCATCTAGGTAGATGAGAAATTATCTTGTGTTAATGTTGTTTTACCAAGATTTTCACTACCTGCTTCAGTAAATCATTCTAGAATTAAAAATCTTTATGCTTATGTTATAATTAAATTAAATTCTGAAGGAATTCCAAAGAAAACAGGATTTTTAAAAATTTGGAGGACTGGAAGTAAAGAACATAACAGCTATTCCATGCGAATCACTAATATTTTCATAGACATAGAGGCAAGAAACTAGGACACTGTCTTGAGGGAACAACATATTATAGGGCTTAGGAGCATAGGCCTAGGATATAGAATAAATCCAATTTGCTTTATGCTCTCCTACTAATAAATTTTGTCATTTCAGAGAAATTACTTTCTCTTGCTTGCTTCTGTTTTCTCATCTATACAATGGAACTAAGAAGAGTACCCATGCCAAAATACTATCTGATATAATTGTTAACTATTATTATCTTGTAGGTCATCGATTCTCAGTTCAGGAAGGGAGGCATATGTCTGAATCACTTGGCAAGTTTTGCATACATTCCACCTACTCTTTTTCACTCCCAAGCACTATACTAAATGATGGGGAGTCCTAAATATTTTTAAGCAGAGAATTGGCATGATATTTCTCTTTTATAAAAGTCTCTCTAAGGGCACTATGAAGTAAGAGAGGAAGAAGATAAATCAGGAAGTCTATTACAGACATTCAAATAATGCTCTAAAAGAAAATCGTAGCCATGAAAATAGAAAAATATAAAATGGATATATATATATATGAATATAATAGATATATTTATAAGTAAAATATATATAGATAAATATGTAAAACGAGGAAAGAGTTTAGTCACCTGAGGAGTACAGGATGACACTCATGTTTCTGCATTAGGGACCAGAAGGTATGGAGCTACCATCATTCAAGAGAGAATTAGAAAGCGAGGAGCGGGGAATATACAACACCTGTCTTCTTCATAACTAGTAAACTAGAAAACATGTACTCAAAATTTACTTATTAGGAGTAGCTGCAAAGCAGACTCAATGAGAGGAAACATTGCGTTTGTCTCTAAAAAAAGAAAGTGTGCATTTTTTTCTCATAGCAGCCAAAATCTACCAGTTGCTCCTTTTCTCCAAGATCAGAGGTATCTACCTCTGTGCCTCCCATCAATGTCAAAACCCACACATCAGTAATTCTACTAACAACAAACTCCTAAAGATGCTAACATAGAGTGTTTTAGTCATTCAGTCATTCAGCTACAAAATAATGGCTGAATTAATATTCTAAGCTTCCATTTAAAATTGAAATTCAAAAGACAGCACAAGGTGGAGGATGACACTGGATATGTGTACTCAGCCTGTACTCTCAGACCCACTTTGCCTATGACAGCAAGCTTTGATGAAGACATTATCCTGCACAAACCAAATGATCACTCCTCTCCCACTGGAAGAATAAACTTTATGGGATGAGAGAGGAATCACAAGTAAGTCCAGCAAAGATATGGGAGAAATAGGTCATTGCAGGGCTTGAGTTGGGGGGAAAAAATTGAAAAACAATGTATGTCCACAGGTCACATGTCATCCCACAACGCACAAGATCAATTCATACAGCAGGGTCGAAAGATCTGAAATTTTAAGTAAGTCCAGGGAGCACTGATACCTAGAAATTGTCCATGATTCTTGGAGAAAATTGATGTAATGTGGCACATTGATGGAAGAGCCAACAAGGTTTTTATTTTAATGATAGAACTGAATTCTGAAATTAAGCACAGCGGGTAGGAAATGGATCTAGCACAGATGTCAAAAGCTATCATTGGCTTTGTGATAAAACACTTTTTTTTTTTTTTTAACTTAAGCCCAGGCCAGTGGCCTATATAGGTCATTGATGTTGAACAGGAAAAAACAAACATCACAAGTGCAGTATCTTTCTGCAAAAAAAATTGAAATATGTTACTGTATTCAAAGATTATTTTATTGTAGCAAATCTTTCATTACCAAATAGTAATAATAGAAGTACCATATTCTCCAATGATTCCTGTATAACAATCAGAATATAAAAAAGTAGTTAAAATAAGCACCAGCTAAAACAAAACAAACAAATAAATGGATGCCAGAATTCTAGCTAACTTCTGACATCAGCCAAAACTTGGATGGCCAAGAGTATAGGCACAGTTTTCTGCTAATTTTTGTTCATCACATAATTTGAATTATTTTTCTTCCAATATGTAAATTGTTTTTCTAGAAATTGCTTTTTCTTTCTCATTTTCCAGTTTTTCATACAAGGGTTAGAGCAATTTTGTAACTAATTTTTCAACTGATTTCTTATAGAGTTCTTTGCTTATCTTAGTCACTGTACTCTCACGTTGAACACACAATGGCAAATTCTTCTGTCATTTATCATTCTTTCAAAACAGAGAACTACCAAAGTTGAAATACTGCCTTTTAATCAAAACAATATTCAGTCACAAAAAAATTTATGCATTATTTTCCTTTTTAATAAATAGTATTGACTTTTAACTCTAGTGAAAGCATTTCCCTAAGAGGGATAATTCAACGGACACTAGTAAGCCCTTTTATCCCAAATCTTCCAAATCTCCAGTAAAACACTGAACTATTTTACAATTAGATGTTGTGTACTTTAAGTCCTTAGAGGGGCTGTTACTTTAAATGTAATCTGTTTGATATAAATAACATTGGGAAAAGCAATATATTAAGGCAGTTATTTTTTATACTTTTTGTATAAGTCACTGAAATTACTCCTTCAAATAAATCTTATATATAAATTCAATATATAAATAAGGTGAAACAAATGGAATTGAACCTTATCCATATTTCTTTCCTTCCTCTCAACCCAAATCCATGTGGCTCCTGAGACATCTCTATGAAATCTCAATAATTCCTGAGAGTAAATTTGAAAACTGTTAAGTTAGAAAAGTAGACAGGAATAATATCACATTATGAGGAGATTGGTTTCTTTTTGTAGTGATGTATACAGCTTATCTCAGTATAAATGATTTCATTCAACAACCTCAAACCCAAGAAGCATAAAATAAAATAAAATAAAATAAAATAAAATAAAATAAAATAAAATAAAATAAAACAAAATAAAATAAAATAACAAAATAAAATAAAATAATAAAATAAAATAAAATGAAATGAAATGAAACAATAATAAAATAAAATAAAATGAAATAAATAAATAAAATAACATATAAAACTACACCGACCCACAACATAATCAAATTTCTTAACACCAATGATAAAGCCTTAAGGTAGACAAAGAAAAAAAAGATTATTGCACACAAAATAATGAAAATAAAAATGACAGCAGATTTTTTTGTTGGAAGCAATTCATGCAAAATGAGAACAGAAAATATCTTTAAAGTACTAAAAGAAAAAAAAAAATAGAGAAACCAACCAAAAATGACAAAGAAAAAACCCTGATAGAATTTGATCCCAGAAAAAAAAATATTTTTTCAAATAAAGATGAAATGAATACCTGTTGTGTTTTTTTAAGACATATAAAAATAAAGAATTTATCATCAGCAGGCCTGCATTGCAAGAATTGGAAAAGAAAGTTCTATACCAGAATGAAAAAGATATCAGATGGAAATCTTGATCTACTCAAAGAAGTGAAAAGAACTGAAAATGGTAATTTATGGAGAAAATATAAAATATCCTTCTTACTATTTAAAACTATAAAATATTTTTGACTGTTTAAAGCAAAAAACAGATAATGTATTATGAAATTTATAACATATAGAAGTATAAAATTTATTAAAAATTACAGTAATCAAAACAGTATGGTAGTGGTATAAATATTTGATTAATAGACCAAAATAGAAAATTCAGAAACAGCTCCACACATGTACGGTCAATTAATTTTTTGACAAGGTATATAAAAAAAAAAATCTGTGGAGAAAGATTGGTCTTTTAAATAAGTGATGCTGGAATAATTGAATGTCTAGATTTAGAACATTAACAAACAACAACCAACCAACCAAACAAACAAACAAAAAAACCCTAGAACTTTGATAAATAGTAAAAATTAAATAAAAATGGATTATACATTTAAATGTAAAGCCTAAAATTATAAAATTTCTAGGGAAAAAAAACAAGAAAAACTTTTATGATCTTCAGCTAGACAAAGAATTTTAAAACAACACTAAAATCACTATCCATTACAAAATGATCAATTGAATTTTAACAAAATTAAAATTACTTTTCAAAAGATACTGTTAAGAGAATAAAATACAACTCGCAGCCTGGAAGAAAATATTTTTAAATCATATATCTGATAAAGAATGTTTCGAGATCACATGTAGGACCCTCAAAAATAAATAATATAAAACAAAACAAAAATTGGCCAAACTCTTTTGATAGTTATTTTATCAAAGAAGATATACAAATAGTAAATAAGCAGATTTAAAAATGGCTCTGCATGTTTAGTCATTAAGCATTTAATGCAAATTACAATTCATTGAGCTACCTCTCTACACACCTATTCAAATCTCTAAAATTAAAAAAAATGACCATAATTAGAGTGTGTGAAAATGGAGAGCAACTGTAACTCTCATACATTGCTGATGAAAAATGGTGAAACCACTTTTAAAAATAGTTTGGCAATTTTTTTGTGAAGTTAAACATAGACTACCTTATTATCTAGTCATTCGAATCTTAGGTATCCATCCAAATAAAATGAAAACATATGGCATAAATTCTCAAATATGTGAGATGATAAATTCTAGAGATCTGTTGTACAATATTGTTCCTATAGTTAACAATATTACATCATACACTTAAAATTTTAAGAGGATAGATATCATGTTAAGTGTTCTTACAATAATATAATGGTTTTTAAAATTTGTACATGAATGTTTCCGAGATGCTTTACTTTAATAGCCAATATTTGTAAATAAGCATTAGGTGAACAGCCAAGCAAACTGTGGTTTTTTGTACAATATAATATTGCTCAAAATATAAAGAAATAACCTTAAACTTATATAACCATATTGATGAATCTCAAGATAATTATGCTAAGTAAAAGAAGCCGGAAAAATATATACATACTATGTGATCCCGTTACATTAAAAGTCTATAAAATACAAACTAGCCTACAGTGACTAAAAGCAGATCAATTGTTGCTTTGAGTAGAGGGTAAAGTGCAGGAGAGAGGGGTTACAAAGGGACAGAGAGAACTTTTGAGAGTGATGGATATGTTCCTTACCTTGACTGAGGTGATGGTTTCATGGATATGTATATATGTGTGTCAAAACTTATCAAATTATGCTTTTCAAATGTCTGCATTGTATTATGTGTCTATCTCAAAGAAGATGTTAAAAATAAATTCCAAATGTGTCAAAAATCTGAATACAAAACTAAAGAAGAAATTTGAAAACAAAAAATTATCAAAAGGAAGAATTATACAATATGGAGGTAAGTTTAGACCTTTATATGACAACACAAAGATTAAATGCACTCTTTCTTGTGGGTGCACAGAAACCTATTTTAGCCAGGCCAAGTATGGTCATTCCAGGTTGAGAAGCAATATGTGCTCAGATAGTAGAGACTCTATTGAATTAATAGAGCAAAGCTAGCCAAAATATGACAAAGAAATGTCAGCGATCAAAAACTTAAGTATTATCCTGCCCATCATGCTTCTCTGACATTGTGAACCCCGATTTCTAGGACACGTAGTTGCCAATGAGGCAAAAATATAATCGTGGATGATTTGATAAAACACAACTAAGCACAATAGAAAAAAAGCAGATGTGCATGGGGTGTTCAGACACAAACTCTACTGGCAAAAACTATTTCACCCCACCATCACCTTTGCTTTTGCACTATTTTTATCCCAGACATCTTTTGAAGAGGGAAAAGGAGGGGTGGTGGGAAGAAAAATCCCTGAACCCAGGGTGAGCTTTCTAATGGAGCTGGGATACCGGAAAGTGCTCCCAAGAGCCGGTGCACAGAAATTCAGCATCATCCCCTGTGCGGTGTTTGTCAGTCTTCTGAGAATAGGAAATCTAGTAATGCAGTAATCACAGATGACTGTTGAAATTAGGGGTTGCCAAACTTCTTTTCTAATTTTGTACACCTATCAGTTAAAAGAAAGATATCACACTCCCAAATATCCATTTACTTTTTAAAAAATTACATAAATGCAACATTGTCAGACTATATTATACAAATGACCCTTGAATAATGTGAGAGTTAAGGGCACCAAGCCCCACACAGTCAAAAATCTGAGAATAACTTTTGACTCCTCAAAAATTTAACTCTAATACCCACCGTTGACCAGAAGCCCAATAAACAGCATAAACAGTCGATTAACACATACTTTATATGTTATATGTATTATATACTATATTCTTACAGTAAAGTAAGCTTGAAAAAATGTTATTTTTAATAATAAGGAAGAGAATATACATTTACAGTATTTATTGAAAAGAAATCCATGTATATAAGTGGACCCATGCATTTTAAACCTGTGTTGTGTAAGGGTCAACTGTATTATTATAAACAAATATAAAGATGTCAATGAACAATAATAAAATATATAAATTATATAAAACTATATAGAAATGTGAGTTCTCATCTTTTTTCCTGGTGCAAGCCTGTGCATGGTAAACATGCCTCACTTAGGACAATCTTGCTCTAGAATAGTTTTTGTCAAAGTGAGATCACCTGAATGAGTCAGAAACACCAGAGGTGCTTATTTTTAAATGCTGATTGACTTCAAAAAGAAAGTTTATCCCTGCCTTTAAAATGGAAACCATTTCCAATTAATGCAATTTTCATTTGGAAACAAATAAGAGTGGATATTAAGGGGAGAAAAATTTTCTTTATTTAAGATTTCAAGTACAGCTTGAACTCTCTTTACAAGCTATGATGGCAACAACAAAAGTTTCCTGGGAACATGGATGATCAGGTGAGAAAACACACCTTCTTAGAGACAATCAACTGGTTCGCCAAAATGTCAAATTGGGGTTACTAGGGGATGAGTAGAAGCAGGTGGGTATTATCTAATGTGAAGCCCATGTAAAATACATGACAGCAGTTACCAAAGTCATAATGAGTTTTACTGTTACTGCCCACAAATCCTTGTACATATGCAAACACCCACTGCTAACTCTTTAGAAGAGCAAATATTTGTGAAGCAAGGCTTATGCAAACTAGAAACTAATTACCAATGTTTATTTCCAGCCAATTTTTGCAAATTAAAATTCTAGCTAAGCCAAGAGAGTGTCTTTTAAAATAAGCTGGATTATCAATATTTATGAGTGATTAATCATTAGAAATTATATTACATGTTTAAATTATGGCCCATCTAACTTTTCTCCTATTATACAAAATATATATTCTTCATGAGATGTTGTAGCAAAATAGCCATAAATGTACTTAACTTTATAAACATCGCTAACTCTAATAAATCAATATGTATTTGAACATTTTATATGTTCCAAAAACATAAAATATGAGTTCTCCTATTAAGCCTACATCACCATGACATTTCCATCGATTGTAACCATAGTAATTAACACTTATTACCACGACTACTGTAATAATGTATAATTTCTAACTTTCTATTTTTGATAAATGTGCTTGGCCGTACAATTGGAGATAAATTCCATGGCAATATAATTGGAGATAATTCCCCGCTCTCTGGTGAAATGGAATTTACAGAGGTAGTGAGAAAAGGTAAAGGAAAAGAAAAATGTAGGAAATGCTAAACATATAATTAATTATCCATTTAATGTAATATTATGTGTCTTGGTTTGCATTTAAGGAAGAAAAATACAATTTGTTGATCACCATTTTTGTGCTTAATACTGTAAACTAGTTTGTATTTTCTAATTTAATCTTCAAAACAACACATGGTGAGGTGGGGAAATGGCAGGATGAGGAAGGGAAGAGTGGATCTGAAGCTCGTCCAAGTTCACAAAGATGTTCAAAATCTCTGTTTTTTCTTTTTTTTTAATTTGAAATTCAGTAATTTTCTCCTCCCTCCTTCTTACCCACATAGAGTCAAATATATCTGAGGCTTTAACTCATTTTCTTATCTCACTTTTCATCATATGGACATCTATTTTAACCCTAAAATTTAAAAAAATATCTCCTCTGGCTTAAGAGAATTAATCAGAACCTCTTCATAATTCTACAGAAATATAAGAATGCTGTATTAAAAAAATAAAATCTGAAGAATGTAGTTCAATCTCCAGGAAAAATCAGGTTGCATTCTGCAATAAAGTTTGTTCAACAGTAAGAAGTAGAAGCTATTTTAAAAGTTATAATTAAGACCATGGTAGAAAAGATGCCGATTGCCAAGTCCTTCACGGCTCACCATAAATGTGAACGGCGAAGTGTTATCCATTTTAAAATCAATCAAGGTGATGCAACGCTTAAAATGCAATTGATTTTGGCTAATTTGCAAGTAGAAAGGTTTAGAACTTGAATAATTTCTTTCCTACTTTAGATGGTTCAACAGCCTAATCAATGAGTTCCTTAATTATTAGTCTTGTTTATTTATTTATTTACTTTAAATAATTCCCAAGTAAGACAACTTCTGATTTATTTTCATTTGTCCTTGGGTAGATGAAAGAGTCCATAAGACAAAATTAAGAAAAAAAAATAAAAGCCACTAGTTAGAGTGAGAGCAAGATGAAGAAAAACTTCAAATGCAAGATCTACAATTTTCAAACCTTTCAGAATGTTAAAAATGTGAAAACAATTAAGATACTCTATTTCTCACCCCTATTCGTGGTTAGGTTGAAAAACAATGAAAACAGAAAGAAAATCACCGTAAGTTCCATTAGTGATAGATTCGAATGATGTTAACTTATTCTTTCTGTCTGCCTTCTCTGATCAGACAGCCTAAAGAATTCACCATCTTTCTGAGCAATCTGCATGCCACCTCTGTGTCCTTTTAAATAGCATTCATAACCTTTTTAAAAAGCTTTTTATAAGCACAACTGTGGTATGTGCTTATAACAAAATAATAAGCCTACCTTCCCCCAAGCACTTGGGGGTCCCTTCTGTATATTTCTCCCAAATGACTCCCAGAAGAGGGGAGGCAGGAATGTTCTAAAATCTGACCAAAAATAATCAACCTGCATAAATATCCCCATATACCCAGCCAAGGTGTGTTGCATTCTACATAGGCATACCTATGTATGTGGATGACAGAAACACAAATATATAGGCAAAACTATATGCATACACTCTCACTAATAAACATTGCAGATTTGAATATTTGTATCAGTTAGAAAAATGAGAAGTCAGTAAAATTTTTTTGGCAGAATAAATAGTTCAAAATATATGCTGTTTTCAGAAATGTCTAATTAATCAGGTATCTTTTTTTTCCCCAAAATTGTATATTATGCAAAATAATTGCCCTACTTTCTTTTGATAAAATTATTGGTTTATCTGAATACATTTAATTTAAAATCTGCCTGTGATAGAGGAGTTTGCACCTTTTCAATTCAATGAGGTTTTACTGAATATTCACAGAATTATTAAACTATTTTTGTAGAATTATACTTACTGTTATTATAGCTAAAGTTTTAGCAGCATTAAAATATTTTTCTTACAGAAATTTTAAAACCTGGTGAATTGTTCACAATTTCCATGCTGAAAGACATTCTGTCAAACTGAAATAGCAACACAATGCAAGCCATTTTGTGACTCAGTTCTTGATTGCAGACAGCTGAGATTCCACTGAAGGGGAAATAAGGACACCATCCAGACGTCTATAATAATTTCTCTACCCCCCACCCAACTTGAATGCTGCATCAGGGTGTCTGCCTATTTCGCATCTCTATAATTAAACAGGGCAGCAGCACTCATACACATTTTGATTAAAAATAATTTACCCATTCACTAACAGACTAATGAACATCCCAGCAGATTATTCAGTTTGGAAATTCTGATGATAATACCTGGGACCCCGGTTCTGATATTTAAAAATGACCCACTAAAGCTATTGCAGCTGATCATGATAACTTCTGAAGGGGTTCAGAACAAGCTTTGCCAAGAAGTGCTACTTTGGCATGTGGATTATTTTGAGCTAAAGGCAATGGAGACCCTGCAATTACAAGAGAAACTTTTACTTCAACCCTTAAAGAATTTAAATTGGGTCTTTTTCCATAATAAGAGTTATTACCGGAAATAACTTTTTATGACCTATTTAGGGCAAACATCTAATTACTGAACATCTGCTCTTCTTATTGTCCTCTGAAGACTCTTCCCCTGTGAAGCCTCAGGTGCCTTACCTTATTCATAAGTTTAGAATGTCATATATAGCTAATTTTACCTTGCTGTCTCTGGACCTTTCATATATGTGGGTCTCTGACTCTCTCACATATGTGGATTTCCATACATAGGTGTATAATTAAATTTGGTTATTTTCTCTTGTTAATCTGACTCATATTGATTTAATTATTAGACCAGCCAAAAGAACCTAGAGGGTAGGAAAAAATTTCTTTCTCCCTGACACCTCAGAGTTATCCTGATGACATGGAGCTCCCTCAGAATGAGGAAAGATACAGAAAATATTAGAACCAAGGAAACTTCTCCATAGCCTGGACCTCTCTAAGATTCACATAACTTACAAATACTCATACACACACACACACACACACATTTATAGATGTATGCACATGCAATTCTTTCAAATAAATCCCATTTCTACAGCAATAAGCAATGTTTTCAGAAAGGTAAATAACAGAATAAATGATCTGTAACATATCTGAATTCATGTAAACTAAGGAGTTACATAATTGTCCTGGGCCTTAAAACAATTAAACTTTCACGCAAATACACATAAGCATCCAAAACCTGCCACGCACCTGCCAGCATATGAAGGCACACTGCTAATATTCTAACGATCAAAAAAAAATTGTTCATAGCAATCACCCAGGCACCCTAAGTCACACTCAAACAGTTGTTTTTGTTTTGCCTTTTGTTTTGTTTTGTTTTTTGACGGACACTGCACAAGACTGATTTGTGACTCTGAACTTAGAGCACAGAAGCTGGCATTTGATTAGGTCTTTTTAGATTCCAGCCAAGACTTCATTTATTTATTTATTTATTTTTGGTCCATTTGGTTCTCAATGACCAGGGCAATCTCCTGCTCAGAGGACCTCAATCCCATCCCATGCCCCAGACCTAGGGCGAAAACACAGATAACAGTTATTTTATGTAAGTTTCATGTTAAACTGCAAATAAAATTTCTGAGGCTTCTTCAAGATCCACTCAGTTCCTCTTGCAGTATTTCTTCCTCTGTGTCTCATGTCCTTGTTCTTCTCACTAACCATTCCCAAGCCACCATTCAGTACATTAGTAGAATTTGAATCTCTTATCCTCAAGCCAAATCCTATAGCCTAACTGTGTAGGGCACACACAAATGTTCAATCATGGCTTCATATATGCAGGAGTTTTACTAATTGGCTCATGTGCAAAACCTAAATACAGAATGATTACTGAATAATTTCAGCTTTTCATGCAACCACCTCATGCCATTTTGTCATTTCCCAACTGTTCCAATCCTGCCAAACTGCGAGTATGGAAGATCTTCCATCAACACTTGGTAAGGAATTAAAAATTTATCCCTAATATAGGTAGAGTTTCAACTTATTTTAGTACTCCAACAGATTGGGGTAGGACCTAGATGAATTTCTAGACTCTATAAACTTTCAGTTGGAATAGAACTTATCTCAGCCGTGTCCCTCTCACAATTAGACATTAGATGTGGGCATCGATGCACCCAGATAGAAATACCCATTGTGAATATCTCTGTGTGTCAGAATTCCAACAAAGTTAATCCATAATGTACCAATATAAAAAACTGATCTCACTGGAGAGGGTACAACTCATTTAAACTCTACTGACAGGTCAGTGCCTCTAATCACAGCACTTTCTGACTTTATTATAAAGTCTATTACTGATTTTCTGGCACTACTCATGACTAGAGTGACATGGGCCATTCATTCTCTATTCCAGGGTCAGAGATAGAACAATAAGCATAGCAGAATACAATTCTTTCCTCATAGAGCTGCACATATATGGAGAAGGAAGACACTATAATAAAAATTTTTAACAAATAAAATAAATAATATGTTTAAAAAGAAATATAAAATTGAACAAGAGAATATGGGCACCCTATTTTAATTTATTCCCTGGGGATCTAATATTTGAGCCCAGGCTTGAGTAAAATGAGGCATGAAAATATCCAAAAATTGTTCCAGTAAGAGAGGCATCAAAGAACAAAAGCCCAAAGTTACTTGGGTTATGTGGGAGGACTATCAGAAATTACTCTAATTTCTGGGTCATTTAAGACCATGTGCCACTTAAAATACAGACAATTGTTTTGAACAAAATTTCCTAGAAAATCTTTTTTTCAAAAAGTTTTTCTCTTTTTTTATTTCCAAGGTCATGTTTTGGTTCAGTTCTCCATAACATCTTAGCCAGAACTATTTCAGGAGTTCATAACTGAACTTGTCCAGAACTTTCAGTGTTTCTTCAATCCAGTCCATACTAATGCTGCCAAAATTATTTCACAAAAGCAAAGATGGCAGCAAGGCACTCTTTCTCCAGAACACAAGACAGCTGCTGATTCTGGCCTTTGAGCTCTCCACAATTTGGTGTTTGCCACCCTGTGCAGGGTAATTTACTGAAGTGTACTTTACCGTGTCAATTTGTCTTAGCTGTGAGTGTATTTCCAAGAATCCTCTTCTCTGTATGCTTTCAAGTTAAGGTTTTTCGCAAGAGATATTCATATGCAATTTGGAAAGCAGAATAAAGATACAGCTATTCTCCTCTAAAGGCTAGTACAGTAAGATATGGAAAGAGAGCTACAGAAGTGCTCACAAGTTCCAGTTTGCCCTGGATCTCCCTGTTCCACATATAGCTCACTTTCCCAATAGCCAGTTCTGCTCATGGAACCTCAAAACCCTGTCATATGCAGTGGCAACAGACTTCAGCAGCTCTACTCCCCAAAACACCTCCCCCCATCCTACAACATGAGCTGGAGGGATCAGCCTTCCCAGATTTCTTTGCAAGTTCCAATTTGTCCACACGCATCAGTGCTTCAGAAGTCCTGGGAAATAACTTTTTCTGATTTTCTACAACTCTCCTTTTTAGATCCCTACTTCCCCAGTATCTCTGATTGAGTAGGGTCATATTCCTATAATAAATACTTTATTTTACGTAACTCATAGTGATTTTGGCCCCTTTAATGCAGTGGTCCCCAAAGTTTTTGGCATCGGGGATCGGTGCTTCTGAGAATCTAATGCCTGATGACCTAAGGTGGAGCTGAGGCAGTGATGTCAGCACTGGGGAGTGGCTGCAAATACAGATGAAGCTTCACTCCCTCCTCCACCACTCACCTCCTGCTATGCAGCCAGTTTCTAAGTCCACAGAAGCCTGGGGGTTGGGGACCCTTGCTTATCGAACTCAGACATCTTTTTGTGTGTCTCTCTCTTTTTCTCTCTCTCTCTCTCACACACACATAAACACACATTTACTTGGAAAGCACTTTTATGTACACCTCTATTAAAGTGCATAGATTTCACTGTAAGTGAGGCGAGGTTAACTTTATTTAACTTTTTTTTTCTTTCTGAAAGTGATTGTGCAAATTGGTGGGCATGAAGAAAATACAATTCCAATACCCCTTACCTAGTGTGCAAATACAGTCTGTTCTGCTCCAACAGGTATGTTTCTCTAACCACGACTACCTTATACATGATCAGGAAAGAAAATAATGGAAGTTTACATGTAGATGTTTCTAGGAAAAAGGAGCCAGAATAGCCAGAGTAGAATTAGAGCTTTCATCAAGAGAGGAAAAAGCCCTCAGTTCAGCTGCTACAGTTGTAGAAGCCCTTCTAGCTCTACTTTAAGAAAACTAAAATTAGTACCTGCATGCAGGGTTCTTTCCCCAAAGAGGCTGCTGCCAGCTTTGCACAGCTTCAGCTTGTGGCACATACCTCTTCTTCCCATGACTCCTAAATGGCAGCCCCATTGGCTCAGAGCACAAGTTGGTCTGCATCAGCTCAGTGCCCACAAGCCAGCATTTTCAATCTATTGTTCTGGCGGTTCAAAGAAATTATCCCTGAGGCCAACTTTAGCCACACTGAGCTGCCTGCTTCTGCTGTTTGTGTCATATTCCCAGGTACCAATTTACATCTTAGTTAATGCTCTAATTTAAAAGTTATAACAGTTTTGAATCTCTGCCCAACTCTATTTTTTTCCAACAAGGCTTTTTATTTTTATCGTGCAATTTTGCAGAACAAAAATTACCCAAGAACACATATATTGTGTATGGCAGAAATAACAGTATATGCTGTATAAATTATATAAGAAATTATCTGTGTATTTGAGCCCCTGGGACATAGTAATATTGGTATGTGCTAAATCAATTAAGAAATGTATATGCATATTTATGTGTATTGTGTGTAATATATATGTCATGTATATGTATAGCTTGTATATTGATTTCATAGTTTTCATAGTTTTTATGTGTGAAAATCCTTGCTTCGATGTATGGAAACATACATGATAATGTTCATGCTTTCATAGAGCTTACAGTTTATAGGAAAGACAGATAATTAAAAATCAATTTTCTCTGTATGCTAGTGGAAGTTAAAGTTTTCTTGGAAAGCTGCTATTGAGGGAACCTAACTTGATCCAATGGTCAGAAAGATTCTCCTGAAGAAAGTGTTTGCCATAAGATCTGAAAGGTAAAGAGATAGTCAGAAGAAGGGGGAATGAAAGATAAACAAACGACATGCATGATGTGGTGAGATAAGAGAAAATGTTAAAAACTAGAGAACTGAAAGAAATCAGCATTTGAAGCATTTAGTTTGAGAGAGAATATCCCCAAGAATGAGGCAGAGCTGATGTCCTGGACAGTCTAACCAGCCACCATGAGGAGTTGAAACTTTATCCTAGTGACAATAAGGAATTACTGTGGGGTCTTAAATAAGGAATTGTCTCAATCAGATTTGTGTTTCAAAAAGATCATTTGGCTTCACAATAGGTAAATCTCAGATACAAAATGCTATTGTATATGAAACAGAAAACTGTTGCAGAAATTTAAAAAAAAAATAAAAAAGACAATCACCTGATCAAGGGTAGTAGAAACAGGGATAGGAAAAAAAAAAAAGAAAAAGTGGCCTTTTGGATGGTAGAATCATTAGTCTTTTAGATGATGGAATAATAGGCCTTGGCAATTAATGGATTATTGTTAGGAGGTCAGGATTTAAGGCCAAGATGGAATTAAGTACCCTGAGGTATTTTTTGTCTGAGTAATTGGGATAGAAGCAATTTAGTGGAATAGGAAATAATGAAAAAGGAATAACTAGATAATGAAAAGTTGAATTCAAGTCATAGGTATGCTCTATTAGAGAATTAAAAAGAAATTTGGCCTGCAAGTATATATTTGGGTCTCACTAGTACGCTGATATTTGAATCCTGAGAGTAGATGCAATTGTCTAAAGCAAATGTGTGCAGTGAGAAAAAAAGAAACCCTATACTGGAATTCCATCATTCGGATGTAACTCTAGGGAAAAGGACCTTGTAAAGAAGATAGAGAAGTAGGAAAACCAGAAGAATATGGCACCACAAAAGCTACATGAAGTGTGCGTTTCAAAAATGGAAATTGATATGTGGTCAATAAAGTTATGAATTTTCAGAATCTATTGTAGATAGTTTTATTGTCTGCATAACGCATTGATGATTGCAATGAGATCCGTTTCAGAGAAAGAGTGTGGGAGAAGCCACAATATAGTGGTTAAGGATTGAGCAGGAAGCCGAAACTTACAATAGGGACGGGAGGTAACTTGTCAATTTAATTTGAAAAGTAGGACATAGATAAAGCAACAGTGTAAGGGGGATATGCAATATGGGATGGTTTTACAGACACGATTATATGTTTGTGTTTGCATGTGTCTATGCTTGCTTTGCTTCTTCGTATTTCTTCTTGAAGGAGCAATATTAAATTACTAGAACTTCAATTCTCCTCTCTCAAGTTCCTTTTACTTCTAATTGTGATCTCAGATGTCAACAGCCTCTGAAACCATTTTCTCCACTTCAGCACTACTTGAATTTGTTGTTGGCTGCTCCTTCCATGCCTACCTCCTAGGTTACCTCTTGTCCCGTTGATGTTGCCTCTCCTTTGAAACCTCCAAAAATTCTTGAAGAAAATTTTATAGCTCTTTTCTGCCATCTCCACTGCTACCATGATTTTCATTTAAAGAAAAAAAAAAGTCTCTTAGTGGATCTTCAAATGAAGACACTTCCTAAGTTTGTGACAAGATCTTCTATTTCAGAACTAGAAACATTTGCTCTGTTAAACAAGTGTTAAATTTAAAATCACTGGTTTATACAAAACGCAAACCTGAATTCCAGCACATGATTTCAACATCTCAGCATTCTTCTATCTTAGTGTGTTTTTGTTCCTCTATGGAAAAAACTACCCTGCTAAACCTACTTCAGCTTAGAACCATTTGCCTCGTCCTCATCTCTTGGTCTCTAAATCCTCTTAACTTTTCTTCCCCTACCGCCTAGTGTATTTGGTGGTACCTGTGTACTTAAGAGAAGCATGGAAATTAGGTGTCATTTTTCCTAACTAACCACTACATATTCATCCTCTCATAGATGAAAACGATATTCCTGATATTCTCCAAGTTAAACTGCCCCCTAAAATGAGCCTTGAAATCTGCTTTAAAGAAAACCAAGAATAAATATAAGTTTAAAAAGAACAGTAGAAAATGTGCACTGTATTTCTAAACATCTCATCACAGCAAAAAAATAATCATCAAAGGGAAACCAGTCAAGGTTAAAAGCAGCACAGAAAGTGATTCATTTGGTAAACAAGAGTAGGTATAATTATCACAAAAGCAAACTTTGCTAAGGGGATAACTGTCAGAGCTCTTGCAGTAAAAGGTCTCTTTACCATTTTAATCTGACAGGCTGAGAGTTCCCTAGTGAAAACAATTCTCAATAAAATCACAAATGTAACTATGATATTCTTTTATACTTTCATTTCAGCCATGGCTACCAAAAATAAGCATAATATTTACAATTCAAATAACACTAGTAGATGGGCCGATAATACGGATTATGAAAAATCTTTTAGCACTGTATTTTTATGTATTGTACAATACTCTCTATCAGCAGTGACACTTTAGAGTTCTGTTTATTTGCTTATTAGGAGGCAAACAGGCCTGACCCCTGAAAGAAACCAAAGTCGAATTATAGTTTGAGAGGCAGTTATGAATTCGGAAACTTATAAAATACAAACACATGTTTAGGAGACTTCCGGTAACTTTTCAGCTCTATTCTGTAACAGAACCTTATAGTATTTGTGCATCATTGCTTAACAGACCTTGTGGGTTTTCAAACAACATCCTCATTTGAAAAAGAAGAAAACTGAACTAAAAAAATGGTAAGTAACTTGCTCCAGGTCACATAAGATAGTGGTAAGCCAAACTCAAGCCATGTCTTTAAACGATCTATTGCTTTTTTTTTTTTTAAATAAGCTATCTTATAATGCTACCCAATAGAACTATCTGTGATAACTGTAATATTCTCTCTTTGCATTATACCAAACAATACTCACAGGTCACATATGACTACTGAGCACTTGAAATGTGGTTAGGGTGACTGAAAAAAAAACTGAATCATTAATGATATTTAATCTTAATTAATTTAAATTTCGGCAGCCAAATGTGGCTAGAGATAACCACAAAACCATGAAGTAATCACCTCACTAAGAAATGTCCAGGATATTCTTTCTCCAATAGTTCCTAATTAAACTGTCATAGGAGTGGGGAGGATATAAGATTTGACTGTTGCCACTTTTAAGTAGGGGCCATGACTTGTATTCCCTTTTATTTCTCAGATTCCAGCACATGGCTTCATACAGAATATGCACAAAACTAAAATCTGTTGATGCTATATTTATTTGCTTTGACAAATATTAGGGGAAGAAAAGAACACAACTTAAAAACTGATTCACAAAAATTGCCCGACTCGTACCTTCCCACAGTGAGAGAAACTCATTTCTTTCTTAAAGTTGACTAAACCATCTTCCAAGAGGAGGGCCTCTGCATACACACAGTTGTCTAATCAGAGTCCAACTCACATGTGAGACAATTATTCGTACTTTTCAATACAGTGAATAGGACAACACAATGCAATGTCACTAAGCAGTTAACTGCCTCCATGGTCTACATCATAAAAAATATATCTCTTCTTTATTATAATCTACTTGGTAAGGTGGATTCACTTTAATAAATAAAAAAAAAATGAAAATAGTATTGATTTCACTTTTTAGATGGCCATTTAATTGGTAAAAGTACACTTTCCTTGATTAACAACAGGATGAAAATTGGTAGGAATGTTAGAAATGGAAGGTAACCATAGGATGACCTTCAGTTATTATTTCTTTTTATTATAAACACCTATTTTTTTCCAAATTCCTATGTAGTTTCCCCTGAAGATCATTGAAACACAAATAAAATTAGCTGTTAATGCAGCATAATAGTCTTCTCAAGTTTATTTTATTTATTTGTTTGTTCATTTGATTTGTTTCTAGAAAATAGGACCATCGGCAGTATGTTATGAAATAAGTACCCTTTCCCAGGGCACACCTTTTCTTTCCTGTCTTCTTTCTTTTCTTTCTGCTTTTGTAATAAAAACATTCTTAAAGATTTAAAGAAATGGATGGCTTAGAACAACTACCATCAGCCAAAAACTCTTGTTGAATATATCTCAAGGGAACTACTTTACAAATCCTGCAATGCATGTCAAATTCCATCGACTTCTTAAGAGGCCAAAAGGTCTTTTGACAGGGTCTCAGAATTGTTTCATTTGCTTAAGCTGTCCTCTCTGAAGCAAACAGTTTGATGCTCTGAAAACCAGCATTTATATCTATTACTCCAAGTCCCCAAGGATCATAATGTCCTTGAACTTAAGAATCAGTGATGTTATCTAGGTGGTTTATTTAAAGACAATTTTGTTGTTTCTATGTAATCTTATTGCTGTGCCAGGAATTCTCTTATTTCAAATGACCATTTTAGTTTATATATTTAGACTTTTATCAATCCTGTTCTTTTAAATTAAGAGAAAGTCAACCGGAATTTGTTCTTAACAATTGAATTTTATGCAATATGCTACCTGTTTTGGGCTTTTGAATAACTTCATTTTCACCAAGGAAACATACCTATACACCAAGAGTAGGTAAACCGCATGGCCATTGTAAATATTTCTAATAGGCATTATCTAGGGGTTCCAAGCAATGATTCAATTAATAAATTATAAACAAACAAAAAAAATAGTTGTGTAAATATTACCTTCTGTGTTTATAGGCTATACTGTTGCTGGTTGTAATAGCAATGAGTTTCACAGTGTTACATTTGAAGATTATCCTAAATCACTGTGACAATTACTGTTTTTTTTTTTTAAGTCTATATACAGTGGTACCATAATTTTCACTTAATAGGCTTAAGAATTGGCCTGTCATCCATCCTTCAGAGCCTTCAACTGAATGATATAGTTCAAGATGCCATCCTTTAGATCTTGGACACAGCTATGAAGAGAAAAAATACACACACACACACACACACACACACACACCAAGATTTGGGGGATTCTGAGCTTATGCTTAGCACAGTTTCTCAAAAGGACTAACCCCACTGAACTTTCTAAATCTCCAAGGCCCAATTATATTTCTTTGCTCCAGCATCACTTTTCAGATGCTCTCACTACTGCTGGTGAACACAGATAACATTGGGGTCACCAATGAGAGAATTCTTGAAAAGCAGGCCACTAAATATTAAATTAATTATAATTTATTAGTGATTACAATCATTGTTTCCCAAAGAGATTAGTTTACAAAATTATGTAATCTCAGAATTGAAAGTTCTTCAGATGTAAAATAGTCTAAACTATTTGCTACAGTTTAATCTTCCTTCTTTATTGAAGTTCTTTAAGACAGCTCTCATACCTGTCCCTAGACTTTATTCTCCTCCAAGCTAAATATTCTTAGTTTCTTTCTAATGTTCTTAATATATGGCTTCTCTTACTTCCCTCACCCTAACTTCCATCCAACTTCAGTCACATTTCAAAGCTAATAGAGCCTTCAGAGGCATTAGCTTTTAAAGGCAGGCACATCACACTTGATTTATATTGAGCTTACAGTCAAATTGAAAATTCTGTCTTTTTTGCATGTGCTTCAGCTATAGCTTCTCCACTCTGATTTTATTCAATTAGACTTTTTGACTATACAGCCATTGTTACAGTTATCATTGTAAAATGCAGGTAGTCTGTTCTTTCAGTTTGATATTATCTTCTTCTATTTTAATTTAATAAATAATCTCAGAAGAATATTTAAAGTATGTTTATCAAATCAACAAAACATGTATAATAAGTGAGGGAAACTTAAGGGAAAAAAAAAATAGGCCTAATATTTTCATTTAGCTTTCTCTGTAGGTTAATAGAGATTTATAGATCACAATAAATAGCAGAACTAAAGTTTTATTAAATAAATAAAGCTATGTTTAGTCAAAGAATATTAGATTAATGGAAACTGGAAAGTTCTTAATTTAATTTAAATTATGTCACACAAATAATTTAAAGACCTATGGTTGTTGTACTTTGTTAGGAATCACTGATAACCTCCATTGGAATTGTTCCAAGAGAAGTTTTTACAATGGAACAAAATTTTTAAAGCCACTAATATATCCATTAAAATAATCCATATCTTAAGAACTTTAAGCATATAAAAATATTTATATTTATCTGTTTAAAGTTAGGAAAAGCATATAATTATTTTAACTGTTGAACATTCTTAATAAAAATGTAGCAAATGCCCTAATGAGGAAGAAAGAAAGCATGAAGATAATGCTTATGGTTGAATTCATATTGTAAATATTTCAAAATCAGAAGAGTTTGAACTTAATTTTATTAAACTCTTTTACCTATCAATATCTAAGGATACCTTTTAAACTTGAAATTCAGGGTTAATTCATTCCTTGAAGACACTTTTCACTCTACTGTTTGTTATTGAAAGCTTCAGTCATTTTCGGCTGATTTACTTATCCACTCAACACTGGGCTAGATGCTATGTCACCAAAATTTCAGTGAATAGGTATCTCTAATTCCCCTATGGAAATGTGATCCATGAGAAACAGATCCAAATTTTCCAAATTAACATATGTTTTTTTGAGGGGAGGATGTATGGTGTTTTGTTAAACAGCAACACTTCCTTTGAAAAGCCAATAATAGTTGCTCTTCCTACTCATTTCAAATCTGCTCTATTCAAGTTTATGTAATTTATGCAGTGCTATTTGCAATATCCAGCTGCCTTGTAGTTCCATATATTTAAGCAATATAAGGAAATTTTCAGCAGCACTTTTACTTTTAGAAGTGCTACATTACACATAAAGACCTTATTTTTCAAAGTATTATAAATTACTAAACAGTCCTCCTATTTGGGTTGCATTTGGAGAAAAGTAATGTTCTTAATGTATAAACTATTTTCGGATACAATTTTTTGTAATGATTACGTTTGAAAACAAGCAGGCTTAAGCAAAACTATTCCTTCTAATATTTTAAGTGATGTGATAAAGCATTTTATATAAACTTGCTGTTCAAAGCATAATAAGGCTTAGCAAATCATGTAATCAGGCTTACATACACAGACAGTAAAGAAAAAGATGGTCAAACATATCCAAGCAGGTAGATGCAAAACTAACGTCCTCTCTTTGGGAGGCTAACTAGCTTCTGGTATATTGTAGGAAATTACATAAAATTAACAACATGATATGTTTTTCAAACTCTTTCCTATGATAGTAATAATTATTGCAATTTTTAAGCCTAAATTGCCAAAACCAAACTCTTCTGTGAATCTTAGAGTGGTTTATCAATCTACAGCTTGTATGTACATGAACTAATTTTAAAATCAATATTAATTAGAAATTTGTAAATAGTATGTCTTAATTTGGCCTGCTATAAAAAAAATACCATAGCCTGAGTCACTTATAAGCAAAAAATAATTTCTCGCAGTTCTGAAGGCTGAAGGTCCTACATCACTGAGTCAGTGTAGTCTGGTTCTGATGAGAGCTCTCTTCCAGCTTTCAAATTTCCAACTTCTTGTATCCTCACATGTTGAAAAACACTAGATATTTTTCTGGGGTCTCTTTTGTAATGGTGTTAATCCCATTCATGAAGGCTCCACTTTTGTGACCTAATTACCTTCCAAACCCCCACATCTTACTACTCTCACATTGGGGATTAAAATTTTAACATATGAATTTAGGAGAGACACAACTTTAGCCCATAAAAATCTAAACCAAAAGTGCAACGTCATGCAAACTACAAAGAGAGTTTTAACAAGAGACATTGCAGAGACTCTATTTACGTAGAATTTTCCAAAGATTAGCGTAGTCTTTAAATATGATCAACATGTCACCTTGAGACCCAGCTTGAATCCCTTTAAAATTTAAACTATATGTTATCTATACAGACACAAATGTCTGAACTTTAGCACTTAGTACCCAATATCATAATACCACATCACAGTTATTATTATCAAAATTTATAATTCTCATCATTTGGCTAGCTGGCAGAAAATGTTTATTCCTAAATTTAGTAATGAATTTAATTAGAACACCCTTAATTTAGGTTATAAATAACAAGTCTATTTTCAGAAATATATATGCATGTATGTGCATGTAAGTACAGCAGTGATTTTTTTTTGTTCTTGGAATTTCTAATGATTTTTTTTTTGTATTTTTTATATTCCCTATGCCAGCCATCCATTATAATAGAGAAATAAAAAGTAAAATTTTATCAAACCCAGTAATATAATAATTCTATAGTGTATCAACAATGAAGGCACTAAATCTAAATAACAAAGTTCTGTCTTTCCCACCTACATTCCATAGTAGCTGATAAACTTGTGAAATGTAAAATTACATCATAAAAGATTTCCTTTTTATGTGTTTATATGCATAGCAATGAAGAAAGGAAGAGAGAGCTCATGTGGTGCATTATGAAAAATAAAACAATTTTCGACCACAAAAAATTATCTGTCATGCAATACAGCACTTAGGTTGCACAGCAACAATAAAACATCTTTAAGTAAACTATTCGGGTAACATCATTGATTCTTTAGGTCCTTAGGGACCAAGAGCAGTAGCTGTAATCATTGGCATTCAAACCTTCAAAAGTATTTGCTTCAGAAATGACAGCTTCTACAGATGAAACAACTTGAGTCCTGGTCTCAACACCCTTGGCCTCTTAGGAAGTCAAAGGGATATTTGACATGCATGGCAGGGTTTTTTGTTAAGTGGTTCTTTCAAGTGGTGTATAAATGAACTTTTTGCTAGATTTCTCCTGAGAGGGTATGGAATCGGCAGCTGGGATCCAAGATCAGAGACCTGAACTAAAAAGATGTCTGGGTCATAGAGAGTATAAGACAGAGTGAAACCAAGCCCTTCCAGCAGTCCACAGAGATGAGCCACAGAAACATTATAGCCAATAAAAATTGCCAAGGGACAATGTACTCAAAGAGTGACCCAAAAGACAGTGTATGAAAAAGTTCTTTATTTCTTAAAAGTACACAAAACTTATAGGAAATGTTTCTGGTTTTGAATTAAACACTTTGTAGTCCAGAGTGATTAGCTACTTGTTATTGTATTTAATTTATTAGATCTTAATTTTATCTTATTTAAGTGGCCTTTATTTTTTGTAAAATATGATTTCTAAGAGCATTAAATCCCTTTTTTATAAGTATTAGTCAGTATATAAACAGAAAAGTTTCAGTCCATAACAGTGTCAATGTCTCTAACATAGATTAGATAAAATCTCTCTTGAGATGATCTTCACAGGATCCTGATCCACCAATCTTAGGTCAAGATTCAAGTACTGGCTAAAACCAAAACACCACAATATCTACATAGATGATGTGATCTATGTATGTGTGACACTGTTGTGCGACACTGTTATGGACTGAATATTTGTGTCAGTGTCAAATTTATATGTTGAAATCTTAAATCTCCAATGGGATAGTAATAAGATGTGGGACCTTTTGGGTGGTAGGTGGAGCCCTCACGAATGGGAATTATGCCTTTAAAAGAAGAGGCCAGAGAGCTAGCTTGCTTTTATCCTGCCATGTGAGCATACAGTCTGCAATCCAGAGAAGGCCCTCTCCAGAACCCAACCATGCTGGTAACTTGATTTCAGACTTCCAGCCTCCAAAACTGTGAGAAATAAATTTCTATTATTCAAAAGTTGTTTAGTTTATGGTTATAGCAGTCCCATGTGATGAAAATAGACACCTTGTATATTCTTTCTGCTTGGAGAGATACTCAAAGAAAACTGGATGCTTCGGCCATCTTTGATCCTTTTCTATTTCTCAATTCAGTATATTAAGTACGATACCCTTTTGATTCTATTTTCAAAATGCTATCAAAATCCATCTTACCTGTCTTTCAAAATCTAAATAAGAGCCTCAGAAAATATCACTAAATTTTATTAAACTACCTTTAGTCTCCCTTGTCCCTTATCCATCCTACATAATTTTAATACATAGTTTACTCTTAAAAATGCAAATAAACCTATCCCTTCACCTACAATTATTCTCCAGTGCTTACAGGATAAAGTCTAAATTATCAGTGGCCATTATAGTTTTATCTCCCATTCTCACCCACTAAAAATCTCTGAGCAGAGGTGTGCCTACCACATGTTAATAATAACAAGGAGACCAATAACAAGCTGAGTGAATAAAGATAAATTACATAGGAAATGATGTCAGAGAAGTAAAAGAGGAGTACGTGTATGACCTTGAAGGTCATGGAAAGGTATGACTTTAACCTGAATGTGATAGGAAGCCAATGGAAGTATTTGACTAGGGACTGACTTGGCCTCACAAGGTTAGACAAGATCACTGTAGCTGCTATGTGGTAAATAGAAGGGGAGGGGGCAGTGAGTGGCACAAGATTAAAAAAAGGAGATTAATTAGAAAATTAATTAGACAATTATTGCAAATCTAGGGGAGAAATGTTTGATCAATTGGCCGGTGTAGTAATAAATGAAGTAATTAGAAATGGTCATACTTTGGACACATTTTTGAGGTGGAAGAGCAGGATTTGCTAATGAATTAGATATGATGTTTGAAAGAGAAAAAAATAAGGAAAGATGACTCTAAGTTGTTTAGTATGAATAACCAGAAGTATTTGATTATCATTTATTGATTGATACAAGATAGAGAGTATGAGAAACAAATTTGAGAGGATTATCAGATATTGGACATATTAAATCTGAGCTCTCTATTAGACATTTAATCTATTAGAATTTAAGTGGAAATATTGATAAGTTGTTAGATTCGGGTCCTAAATTTCAAAGGGAGGTATAAATATAAAACTATATTTAATGCAATGAAATTGAAAAGTATCACTAAGGGACTGAATATAAGTGCAGAAAGGAATTTGAAAGCCTGAGTTTTCATAAAATCCAGTGCTTCAAAGTCAGAATGATAAGAAAAGATGGCCAAAAGACACTAAGGAAAAACAACATGCAAGGTCCAAGGAAGGCAATATATGGATGCTCTGAAGAAGAGTAATTGATCAACTTGTAAAATGAAAAATCAATATACATTTAGGCATTGAAGCCACAGGCAGTCTTGATACAGATGTTTTTGGTAAAGTGGTAGCAATAATAATAATAATAAATAAAAAACAGATTTGAATGGGTTTAAAAGAGCATGAGTGGAGAGAATCTATGGAAAGATAACATAGACAAATTTTGCTGCAAATCAGAACAAAAAAATGAAGGAAGATATAGTATTAAAAGAGGTTTTTTGTTTGTTTATTTGTTTGTTTGTTTGTTTTAACATTTTAGAAATTATAGTATGTCTGTATACTCGTGGAAAAGGTCCAATAAAGAACAGAAAAAATAATAATGTTGAATGATTTCTGGAGTTAGATAAGTGAAAGGACACACAATCCAGTGCTCAGATAGAGAGAATAGACTTAAAATTATAAACACTTTATTTATCACAACAGTATGAAAGCTGAGTATTGTGTATAAATGAAAATTCAATAGGTAGTCGGGATGGTAAAGTTTTGTGACGATCCTCTTTCAACTATTTCTATTTTTCCAGTGAACTAGGAAGCAAGGGTATATACTTCAAGTGAAGATGAAGAGTCAGTGTTGAAGTTTAGAAAAAAAGAGGAAAGGGCATAAAACAATCTTGTGGGAGAGTAAATGATTGCTCAACAGTACTATGGACACACTTTAGTTTCATGGTCATGGATCTAAAATGAGGCCAGGTAGATGGTTAAGGGTTTCCATTCAGATCTGTTCAGTTTCAAGGATGTAAGAATAGAGGTAGGTAATTACATTTAAGCAGAGTTGAGGTTTCACCTGAATAATAAGACAAAGTAAGAATGGGGTAAGGGGAAAGAGAATGAATGCAAGGAAGTGATTATGATAAGGAATAATGATAATTAAATAAGGAAGTCTGAGGACACGAGGGGTTTAAAGAGAGTATGAATAGGTATTGAGATCAACGCATGGGGTGAAAAAATTTTTGGAGTTGGGTACTAGACAGAAAAATAAGACACAGTATACTACTTGAAAATTAATATTATAGAGGGAACGGAAGTTTCATGACAAGAACTAGCATGTGACTGTGACAATGAGTGCCTAAAGGAAAGCAAAGGGAAAAAATTCACTGCAAAAAGAAGTCAAGGAAGTGAGAGGCCACATTATCCAGATGTGTATTGAATCCATGAGGATTTTATAATAGGATATTGGAGAGAACACTAGAAAGCCAAGAGCTAAAATGTTAGCAAGCAGGAGAAAGAAAGAGAGAGAGAGAGATGGAAAGAGAGAGGGAGGGAGGAAGGAGGGGAAGAGACAGAATGAGGTTTTGGGATTCAAAGTTGACTGGAGAAAATGGGGAAAGTAGAGCAGTAGCAGGTATTTGATGATTAAATTAAATGCTGGGGATTTTGTGAAAGGAAAAGCGAGAGCAAATGGTCTAATGAAAATATAGTGTGGGATATATATAATTTTAATTTTTGCAGTAACTTCATTAAAAAGGAAAAGAGAAACAATTAGAATTATATTTAATAATACATTTAATTTAACCCAATATATCTAAAATAATATCATTTCAACATGCAATTAATATTAAAATTTATCAATTAAATATATTACATTCTCTTTTTTGTACTGTCTTTAAAATGCAGTGTGTATTTTTATGTATATTGCATCTCAATTTAGACTAGCACATTTTAAACGTTTGGGAGGCACATATGACTAGTAGCTTCCATATTAACAGTGAATATCTAGGGATATCAATTATATGAGAGTTTTGGTAGAGAATTCACAGATTCCAGAGCACAGAGTTTCTGGAGAAACAGTATACTCAAGGAGAAAGCCTTATTTCATTACATCAAGAAGGTGAAGGAAACATTCAGAAAAATGAAGGAGGAGAACATGGGGGATTTTGCTGATGACCATCTGTGAGTGTCAGAGGACACAGTGGATGATTTTCAGGTCTTAGGGAGGATAGTACATGGGTAAGAAAATAGGATGGGCAGAGCTATATAAAGATGTGAGCTTGCAAGATAACGATTACCTCAGTCTTGGGTTTATAGTGGTGGCTGACAGAACAGAGTAAAGTGAAATTTTCTCCTGGTTGTTTCCATGCAGAACATTATGGTAGAGCTGAGAATCCTGGGAGTAAGGATAGAAGAAGGAGGAGGAATGTTGCCAATTAAGTTCTGAATTCCAGGATACCTCCGGCTGAACTGGAAATGTTGAAGAAGGAGCTGGAAAAGAAACACATTCATCCAGACTGATCAGGGATTCTCAGCTATCTTACAAAGCAGAGGCCATCTTGAGCTTTCTTCTGATGCTTAAAGATTGACGGGATTAGAAGTTAGGATTTTGTTTATTTTAACAGTTTTCTACAATATATTACTTAGAATTTTCCTAAAGAACATAATCCGAGGTAGAACTATAAAAATGTTAGACTGTCATGCTCCCAAGTTTTCTTCTAATGCTATTTATGTAGACATTATATTTTATTCCAAGTCCACAAGATTGACTGAAGAAAGAAAAGTAATAATAGGTACTCACATTGACAGGGGTTGTTGACTTCGAGGAGCTCTAGATCACTATAACTGAATAAATGTAATAATAATATCTTACCTTTGTATAGGTACAGGAATAGAAATGAATAGGCTAAACCTGAAATTGCTAAGTATTTCTGGGAAACTGACCCTAGGAATATAGTTCACTGAAAAATAAACACGCTAGAGTTGTCACCAGTTACGCTCACCTGTTGAACCAGCACATAAATAGCTAGAGCTGCAATCTCCTCCCAAAACTGGGATGAGCACAAAGAATATTAGAAAAAGTTAATGATTTTGAAAGCTAATGGAACTTCTCAAAGAACTTTTTAGAATTCTCACTCAATCAGATGATTTCCCGTGCAGCAGGATACAGTCACAGGATAGAGGCCAGGAAGCTCTGAAAATGAAATTGCTGCTGTGCATCAGCTTTATGTAAATATCTGTGTGTAGTAAACTGTATCATTTACTTACCGTTATGGACAGCATTATATCCCATCAAGTCACCAGTGTGACTGTATGGAGATATAAGGCCTTTAGGGAGGTAAGTAAGGTTAGATGAGGTCATAAGGGTGGAGTCTTATTCAATAGGACTTGTGTCCTTATAAAAAGGGGGAGAGACATCAGAGATTTCTTCCTCTGCTTCCACAGGCATATAAAAAAAAAAAAAAAAAAAAAAGTCATGTGAGAACTAAGGGAGAAAGCAGACACCTGCAAGACAGGAAGAGAGCTCTTGTCAGAAACCAAAACTGTTAACTAGTACCTTGATCTTGGACTTCTGGCTTCCAGAACTGTGAGAAAATTAATTTCTATTTAAGCCCCCCAGTCTGTGGTATTTTGTTCTGACAGCCCTTATAAATTTATACATACGCTAAGGAGTTTTTACTGTTCTTTATTTTTTGTAATCTCGTGACAATCCCCCAAAATTGCTTTATAGTTTAAAAAAAAAATTTTTATGAACATTCCCACTTAACTCTTGTATTAAGGCTTCTTGGGTTACAAGTCAAGAGAATGTAATTCAAACTGGCATTGGCAGGAAAGAGATTCTTATTTCTACACAAAAAAAAATGTATATGAAACACAAAGCAGAAACGTCGGTAAAGCATCATGAAGGCCTGGAAAGCTGTCAGAACTCTCACTTATGCCTCATTTCTCTATATATGACTCATTTTTCTCTTTCTTCCCTAAATCATTTTCTCTTTCCTGGTCCATATGTTGATTTTGAGAGTTATGTCTAGGGTGGCTTATTATAGGTCTAGATATAAGTATTTGGAAACAGTGAAACAATCAATTAGTCTCTCTCTCACAATTCCAAATATTTAGTAATAAAAGTTTTAGCAGCTTAGCTTGGGTGCTATGCTCACCTCAGTTCAGGTTGGGAAATATGCCACTAGGAGCAAACACAGAAAATGGCCCAGGCCCTACTATAAATGGATGGACTAAATAAGGTGTCCAGCACAACCTCAGAACAAACCAGAGAGGTCAGGTTTATCATGCCTGTATTATATTTTAGGGAACTAAAGCCCTAATTTGTCCATAGGCACACAGTTCTTAAATGAAATCAAAACAATGGACTCTGATTCTACCTGCAAAGTCTGTAAAAGTTCACCACCTGTCTAAAGTGATATATTGCCTCACTTTTAAATATTTTAAACTGAACTGAGGAATTAGTCTTCAAAATTCAAATAAATAGAAACATGATTATTTTAGAGAGATGTATGTAATTCATTGGAGTTATGAAGCTGATATTCTTTCAGCAGAATCTAAGTTGTGTGAAAATGCAGATGTATTCTTTAAATTTTATGTTTTGAATTGTCACAATATGTGTGAGGATGGCTCATTTTTAATGCACCAATATTTATCTTTGAGGTGGTGTGAAAATAAGTACATTTTATAAAAATGTGAGTGATCAACTAAATATTCTTTCTTCTTCATTCCTAGGACGCACTAGCAAAGGAAAAGCTGTAGGGAGTCCCCATTACTGTCTCCTTTCTATTTATTACTAGAAGTCGGTGGCATTGCTTTCATTTAATTTATGTTCACTTCTATGGGAAAAGGTTGTCATTAGTTACTGGAGACAAAAATAACAGTAATAGTGAAAGTCACCTTGATAATTCCACTTAAATTCATTTACTTTCAAAACAACAGTGATTTTATAAAATCTCATGTGTAGTTACTTTTTTCAGGAGTATAATTTTTTTAATAAAATTTTTATAGAAATAATACGATTTAAAAATGCATGTTTTTCTTTTACTTTGTTTTCTTGTATGAAAGATGAACAATAACAAAATATTTTAATATGCTATTTATAATACTATCCTTAGTATCTGTACAAATTTTCTATTCTTAAACATTTCTATAATTTCCATATGATATCCTCAAATAGGGAATGAAGGCACATTACAGTCTATATCAAAACAAACTACCTCTTGGTAAGTCTAGCACACACTACACAAAACTAAAACTAATCTTTTACAAAGCATATGAATCGATATTCTATCCAATAAAGAAGCAAAGGTAAAGAGGTACAGCAGAAGCTTCTCCATTCTTATTCTCTGTGTTTAGAAGTCATGGGTGAAGTTATTCTAGATTCTGGAGGCATCTCAGATGAACATCCATTTCATGGTCAGTGAAGCAAACATTCTTTGTGTCACTTCTCTCTTTTCTTTTCTCTCCCTCCTCAAGTATTGAATGAGATCAACCTCTGGTGTGTAGGTCCTCTCTGTCATTTACAATCATCTTTT